>NC_132891.1:412008-545112 GCF_030463535.1 Salminus brasiliensis
AAGATTATAATAACAATTAATAATACTAATGATCCTGAAGCAACACTGTAATCTTATATTGCCCATATTACACAGTACACCAATTAATACAGTGCAAAATCATTAACTTAGATTTAGTTTAGATTTTTTAAATTGGTTTCTTTTCATCTTCATGGTTTTGAAGTTGTTTAAAACACCAATAATCTACCTGAAGCCGTTCTAATCCCAGTGTAGACCAAAAAAACAACCCATAAAAAATTTAAAATACTGATATCATACAAACACACAGATTGGTTCTGGTGATCTGGGTCCAGTGGCTCCTGTCAGTGAAGCAGAAAAATGGAGAAGCGTAAGAATCTGAGACACTTTGACCAGAACCAGACTGTAAGGTTCTAGATAATGACTGGGTCAGAACATCTCCAGAACATCAGGCAGGTCTTGTGGGGGGTTTCTCCCAGTATGCAGTGGTCAGTACCTACCAAAAGTGCTCCAAGGAAGGACAACCGGTGAACTGGCGACAGGGTCATGGACGCCCAAGGTTCATCAATGCTCATGAAGGCTCTGCCCACCTCATGGCTTACAGGACAGGATCTGCTGCTAACGTTAGTCCCGGGGTCAGATACCACAGCAGGACACCTTCAGATGTCTTGAGGAGTCCATGCCTCGACCAGTCAGAGCTGTTTTGGTGGGACAGAGTATTGGTTTTAATGTTATGGCTGATCAGTGTAACCTTCAGAAACCTCTTTGTCGCCATGTGAACGAGATCTGAGCCACATGAAGGATGCCCACAGCTGCTGAGGCTGAATGGATGAATGGTCTATTAGTGCATTATCTCCCACCATAATGCTCCATCGTGAGGTTACACACACACACACACACACACATTATCACTATCACACATGTAATCGTTATTATGAAGATGACTGGGCTGGGGATGAATGAAAGGTGTTAGTCATGCTGAGTAACCCCGTGAAGGCCCACCCACTGAGGCCTGGGAGAGTTCAGGCGCTGTGTTCCAGACCTTTATCCTCATCTCTCAGCACATTCATTCACCTCAAACCCAAGAATCCAGATTATTATAGACACTTTTACCTTGTTCAGTACCTTGTTTATACTAAGTGTCCTATTGGCTGGATGACAGTTCTGCTTGTTTCATAAAATTATCTTATTAAAATGATTAGAAAAAAAAAAATCCATAATGGTCAGTAAGACTCCCAGAAATATTCTCACAGCAGTCTACAAAAGCAAACGACCAGACGACCAGATTTACCATTTTATTTATTACAGTGTTCACCAAAATAAATCTACTAAATATATCCGACATCAAAACTGTTGAGATTAAGATTATTTATTTCATTTTTTATTTTTAGTTAATTCATGAAATTATTATAATTTAAACTGTAAAAGAAGCCAAAAATATTTAATTAATAATATCTAAACAGTTCAGAGGAACAGTGATTCAGGGTGGCGGTTTGGGGGGTTTGGGGGGTTTGGTGTGAAACGCTCGGTTCTAGATAACCTTAATAGTTGAGATTCTCCACTATTTTACCATCATCATCATCATCATCATAATTCCATATAAAGACTCGTGTAGCTGCACTGGTGGGTTTGGATAGGAAATAAATGATGGGCTGTATCTGTGTTGTTGTCATGGCGACCGACGCCTGTATCCATTCACCTCCACTGTAGAGAGATCAGAGTGGGTCAGTTTCTCTACAGTGAAGCTCAGTTTCACACCGGACCCCCGACTCTGACTGAGCTCAGCTCAAACCCGACTCTGCAGAGAATTCCCTTCCAGTGCCAACTCCGAGAGCATGAGATGTAAAGCTGGCGCTCCTCAGCGCAGGCCGTGTCCGTGTGTTTTTGGCTGTCAGAGCAGTTATTTATGTTAAGAGGAGTGCAGACAGCCGAAGGTCGGGTCTGAAACAGCAGCTGTGAGCAGAACCGCCACGCTGAAAGATGTTAAAGCCATCGGAGCGAAGCTGAGAGAAACAGGTAGAGCTTCACAGAGTGCCACGCGGCCCGCGGGCGGCTTCCTGCTCTAATCCCACAGCCAGTCGTCTCATTCTCACCAGCCGAGAGAAATCTGGACTCCTGCTGGCTGTCATGAGAACATTGTTGAATGTCAAGGTCGTAAAGATTCAGCGTTCTGGAAAACGCGCCGGCTCCACCGTTCAAGGCCTTCCTCCCACGTCCAGCCCAAAAATGAAAGGCACAAAAGGAAATGGAGGAATTAGACATGAGCTGTAGCTTTTCCAGGTCACGCAGTGCAGTCCACTGCTCTCTGGCTCAAAGCCTCGAGATGAGTCTCAAGGAAAGTTCCAGGGACCTCAAACACAGTCACACTTCTGGAAGTCCGAGCGGTCCCGGCCTGGTGGGAATAAAAGCAGCATGTGGGTCATGTGTTCAGACATCCTCACGTTCGCTGGAGGAGGATGAGTGTGTGTTACTCACTCAGGAAAGTTTCATAGCATTTCAGAAGCGAAACCTTTCTATTGGTCCGTGCCTTTGGCCAAAACCAATCTGATCTTTTGAATTTTAGCAGATGGCAGCAGCTGTTCCACATGCTCAGTCCTGATAATGTTAATGGTTCAGTCTGATTGACCACATGTCTACGTCATTTGGTTGTTGGGACAGCACAGTGGTGTACACTCTTAACTCATCCTGCGTCATCTTACTGTAATAACACCTGCAGTAATGTAGTTACTGATTATTTAGTATCTGCTATGAAACTGAAATGGGACTTGTGTCATTTAGGGTTGATGAAATGAAGTATGGGCACAGATCCAGGCCTTTAGGATTGAAAGGGTTAGTGATGTTGCCTGTTGGTTCACTGTGAGCTCAAGCTGAAGACCTGAAGCTTGAGAACAGGTGAACCAACGGACTAACTAGCTATCTGGGTTAGCTTGCTGACACAGGTGGAGAGTAACTGTGGGTCAGGGTCCTCTGAGTCCTCGCTTAGACACACTTAGACAGCTGAGCTGCTCTCATGGAAAATTCAGGTCCAGAAGAAGAGAAGAGGTCCAGAACGTTCTATAAGAATTAAGATCATAATTTGAGGTTTTGGGACATCTGCCTGCCTAGTACTCTGTGTCCAGGAGAGTGTCCAGCCTCCTGAACTGATTGTCTGATTGTGACTGGCCTTTAAAATGTGAGCTGATGGACTGGAATGTGTGTCTCACAGGCCGTGCCTTAAATAGATTCTGATTGGGTGAAATTTAAAAGCCATTAAAAAAACATTCAGAGGAGCGCCTCATTTCTCTGAGCTGACGGAGCCAAGACCCTAAAAACAGGACAAACAAAAGCAGTCTGAGGTCAGTCCAGCAGTCCGGTCTGGAATCTGCAGAATCTGCAGGAGCGGCCATGTTAACCCACCCAAATATTAATATCCTCTCATTAACTCACGTTCACTCTGGATCAGTGCACGCCGGGCTTTGCAGGAATGCAGTTCTACATAGAGCTGAAAGGGATTCATTGACTCAACAAAAGTGATTCTAAAGAATCATTTGTAAAAGGTTTTATAAAGAATCATCCACAAGATGCTTTCCTTGTATATGAAGAATGCTTAAACCCACCAAAGACCCAAACAGGCATTCAGACGGTTTATTGAACTCTGAGAAGCTAGTCCTGCGAATTCTACACAGAGTGTGATATACTCATTCACAGGTTAATATTACTGATAATAGATAAATAAATAAATAAAGAAATAAACAGTAGTAGAAATGGGTTAAATTACTGCATGCAGTTTATAATGAAGTATTTAAACATTCATATTTTCTAGAGATGGAAAATTCAGGTCCAGAGAGTAAGATTCTGCCCCAGGATTTTGTTCCATCTACCTGGACAGCTCTGCTGCAGCTTCTGTGCAGCGTCTGGCTTCTGTCATTGGTAATATATTCAAGAAAAATACATATATTTTAACATTCAGCTCCTGGGGCGGAGTTTTACTTTCTGGCTTCCTGTAGCTGCTGCCCGCTGCACCCTGACTCTACAAAGTCTACAAGAGCCAAGACTGGACCAGCCAGCCCCTCCGTACTTGATAGCGATGGTCAGAAGCCGATCTGCACCAAGAGCCCTTCCAGCTTCAAGTCCGGCTCGGCTCGACCCGCCATCCTTTAAGATCCACGGAAGACGAGCGTCCAGACTTTTTACTGTCCTGCACCGAAGTGGTGGAACGAACTTCCCCTGGGTGTCCGAACAGCAGAGTCCAACGCTCACTGTCCTCAACCCCAGACTGAAGACCCTCCTCTTCTGAGAGGACTTGGGTGAAGAGTAGAGTACTATGGTCTCCATATTGACTTGTGTTTAGTAGAGTCTAAGATTAGAGGATCTGAGTTTTAGTCTATTTAAACTAGCTGAGCTTCTTCTTCAGTAAACAGTGAAGCTCTTCTTTAAGTTGCTCTGAATAAGAGCGTCTGCTAAAAGCCTTAAATGTAAATGGAACCTGAATTTTCCGTCTCTATGAAGGACTACAACAGAGCACTGCAGGTAAATACCCACCAGTGTTTAGGGTGGTGATGTTGTTTACCCCCACTCTGTTGCAGTAGTGCCGTCTCCTCACTCCACTGCCCTGCAGGATCGAGGGAACCCAGGCAGCTGAATGGTTTGGCAGGTTCTGGCCAGGCAAACAAAAGAGCTAATGTTCCCATAAGTTGTGTGTTGGCGCTCAGCGTGGGGCTGAGATCACTGCTATGTCAAGTGTCATAAGCAGAAGTTGCTCACTGTGTTTATTTGTTCAGGCTGATCAGGGAATGGTTATGCAATTTCCAAAAGCGCAACGCCGGAGTCCTGACGGAGATTGATTATCCTACAGGGACGTTTGCTTTGCACCACCTGGACGAACTACAGAGTCGTCCGCTGTCCTCCATCTGCTTTTATTGTTAGGCGGAAAACATCTCAATGATCTTAGCAGTCGAGCCGTCCAGGAAATCTTCACTTTGTTTGAGGAACGTCTGCTGGTTCGGGAGTGAAAAGCCACTCGGCTGAGTTTCTCTTTTAATGGCGACAGAAAGTTCCATCTTGTGCAGCGACAGATTTCTGCGATTGCTACACTGGTATTAAAACACCTGTCAGAAGGAGAGAGATGAAAGGCACATGCTGGACTGGGGACGGGTCAGGGAAGGTAACAGCAGGCGAGCTGAACAGAGGTGCACGGATCTATTGACCGTCTCTGAGCTCGCCAGATTACTACCAAGTGTCAAATATTTACTCAAACTCACTTGAGTTTAATCCCCTCCTCCCAGCGTTCCTCACCCAAACTGCTTCCAGTCTAAGCTCTGGATCCTCCAGTCCTGACCCAGCTGCAGGCCCTGCTGGGAAAGCTAAAGGTTAAATGGGTTTGATGCAAATTTCAGTGGCATTTCGTCCGTAACCCTGTCTCCCAGAACAACACTGACGTAACCCCAGGGAGCTCCAGCTCCCCAGCTCCACTGCAGCAGCTAACAGACTGCGTCGGCAGTACAGCGAAATGTGTCCTCCGCATTTAACCCATCTGGAAGTGAACACACACACACACACACACACACACACACACACACACACGTCTGTTAGAGGCAGTGAGTACACACACACACCCAGAGCGGTGGGCAGCCAACTCCAGCGCCCGGGGAGCAGAGAGGGTAAAGGGCCTTGCTCAAGGGCCCAACAGTGGCAGCTTGCCGAGCCCGGGAATCGAACCCACCCCTGTTATTGATATCCCGGCGCTCTAACCGCTGAGCCACCACTGCCCCACTGACTTTAGCTGCTGATGGCAAAGAGGCATGGCTTGGGATTTAAACATGTGACCTCTGGGCCATAGTGACCCTGCATTAGAGCACTGGGCCGCTGGGAGCCCCTTGTTTTTCACTTTATTCCATTATGTGAATCTGGCAGTGGTTCTTTAAGATAAGATAAGATAATCCTTTATTAGTCCCACAGTGGGGAAATTCTCAGGGAGAGCAAGACACTCCGATGCAAAACCGTAGATAAATTACCACCATATACACAAAATAAATAAGTAAAAGTAAATAAGTAAAAAAAGCAATATTATTTACAGATTATTTACAGGTAATTGCAAGTTGACTCTTAATTGCACATGTGTGTGTGGGGTGGGGGGGGTATACTTTATCTAGTTTATCAGAATTTGCTGATGAATGGACCAATAGAAACGCTTCTACGTGACTCTGAATCAAATCCGTTTAGAGCATTATACTGTAGAGCGTGATGCTGCAGTCACACGAGCTAATTACAGTTTGCATCTCCTCACACAACAAGCCCAGACCCGAATATCAAACGGTTTGGTGCAGTTATTAATTCTAACCCTCTGGTTAAAGATGAGTTTATGATCAGTTCAGAATCAGAACATTCCTCTAACTGTTCCACGTTGCTTTTGAACTCTGTCACTTTGGAGATGGAAATTGTGTGTAATGGTTAGAGAATTCTTTACTTCAATCTAATGGTTCTAGTTCTCTTTCATAGAACCGGTTCTGTTTTGTTCACTACTGCCTCACCTGTTCCGCCTCTTTACTTCCTCTGGGTGTATTTCTCCACCGTGGCACTGTTTTGAGGCTCGACCCCACAGCTAATACACCAGCTCTAACATCAAACAGTGTGAGCTCTGGGTATTCGTGCAGACTGGGGTTCCACTGCAACTGTTATATTTGCAGTGAATTCTGGATCTACCATAAAACCTCTGTCACTTTTAAGAAGCTTTTTTTGGAGGGGGGGGGGGTCCTTAGATTCATTCAAATGACATAACACACGGTGGGTGTGTTTTCACTGTGGGTGTGTTCTCTCTGTGGGTGTGTTTTCACTGTGGGTGTGTTCTCTCTGTGGGTGTGTTTTCACTGTGGGTGTGTCTTCACTGTGGGTGTGTTTTCACTGTGGGTGTGTTCTCTCTGTGGGTGTGTTCTCTCTGTGGGTGTGTTTTCACTGTGGGTGTGTCTTCACTGTGGGTGTGTTCTCTCTGTAGGTGTGTTCTCTCTGTGGGTGTGTTTTCACTGTGGGTGTGTTCTCTCTCTGGGTGTGTTCTCTCTCTGGGTGTGTTCTCTCTGTGTGTGTGTTTTCACTGTGGGTGTGTCTTCACTGTGGGTGTGTTTTCACTGTGGGTGTGTTCTATCTGTGGGTGTGTTCTATCTGTGGGTGTGTTTTCACTGTGGGTGTGTTTTCACTGTGGGTGTGTTTTCACTGTGGGTGTGTTCTCTCTGTGGGTGTGTTTTCACTGTGGGTGTGTTTTCACTGTGGGTGTGTTCTATCTGTGGGTGTGTTCTATCTGTGGGTGTGTTCTATCTGTGGGTGTGTTTTCACTGTGGGTGTGTTCTATCTGTGGGTGTGTTCTATCTGTGGGTGTGTTCTATCTGTGTTTTCACTGTGGGTGTGTTTTCACTGTGGGTGTGTTCTATCTGTGGGTGTGTTCTCTCTGTGGGTGTGTTCTATCTGTGGGTGTGTTTTCACTGTGGGTGTGTTTTCACTGTGAGTGGAATCACAGCAGATGTTTCAGATCTGAGAGCAGATCCATTTCCCTTTGCAGGAAAAACACCTGGCAGACATAACTAGATCAGGATGAGTCTGATATTTGGGAGCTGAATCACAGTTGAAGGAGCGTGTCTTAAATTACTCATCGTTTGCGGTTCCAGATTTGATGTGTTGTTTTACCCTCTGGACTGGAAGCACAGCCCTGCGAGGACTTTTACTTTTACCAGTGTCGTTCAACACATTGGGCTTTTGTGGTTCAGCTAAGGGCTACAGTTTTATACTGTCATGCACATCAGAGTATCTATCCTACTGATGCTTTTACATGTTCGAGGGGAAACTCTTACTCAAGTAATCTCTGAATCGTTGCTGTCACTCAAAAGCAATGTACAATATGTCATTTTAAAGCATTTCTATTGGTCCATTCATCATAAAATTCTGATTCTGAACTTCCAGATTCACATTATGGAGAAAAATAAAAACTGGCAAAAATGAAGATCCATGGCAGTGATGATATGGTGAAAAAACTCATCTTATGTCCAATCATTTTTATATGACAAATCTCAAAATTATATTAAAACAAGACAGACATATCTAGGATATCTAGAGTAACTTCTTACTGTAGCTGATGTAAAAATGTTAGTCTGCTTCCTCAGAAACAGATGAGTGGAGTCCGGTCAGGATGGCAGAAGGCCAAGGCAGCATCACGCTTCTTTTATACAGAAGCACTCACCATAGTGGAATCTCAAATTTCGAAGGCCACTGGGGTCGGGCTGGTTTCTCGTTGCAGAAAGGCTGTTCACCGCAGCATCTCTACAGCGCCCCCTCCTCCACCCCACCAGTTAACTGAATTAAATGTGTACTATAATACAGAACCGCTCCTCTTTCTTCACGGTTCTACTGAATCAGCTCAGTGAGAAACTGTCCTCTTAAACAGAACACCTCTATAATCCTGTCCAGTCACTCCACCAGCGCATTGCTGTGTTTACATTATGACAGTAGACAGAAGACCAGACAGTTCACGTTATTCAGCACTTCCATGATCAGAGGAACGTTCTGACCAGAGTCCAGTTCCTCCGACCTTTGCTGTCAATCAAATCAGAACAAACCAGACGGGATGTCAGACATTCAGGCATGCAGAGCATACAACCCCCCCAAACGTAACCTCTCACAGTCAGAGACATTAGCCTGTGTTTAAAACACTCCTAGGTTAAATGAGCAGTTTCATCATCTCACACACAGCAGCCGTCCTCCATCTTTAAAAATGTGTATACATTTACCTTCTGAAATACAACCTGGTTACAGTGATATCACACCTCCACAGTCACTGGAACGTTCCACCAAGAGTTTAAATATCCCAAACAGAGGAGAAGCCGGATGTGGATTTCCTTTCTGCGAGAGAAATGCACCGTCTAAACCACAGCAGGGTCATTAAAGTCCAAGACAACTACAATGGTTCTGAAGGTACGCTTTGAGGGTAGCACCCCAGTGGACAGCTGTTCTATTCCAGTAATGCCACGGCGCTGCTGTTTGTGTGCCACTATATTTTATTCTAATTTGTTCATATCTATATATCTGTCTGTATATACTGTATATATATAAAAAGAATTATATAACTCAAGGTATGGACTCCACTAAACCTCTGAAGGTGTCCTGCTGTGGTCTCTGGCACCAAGACTAATGGTAGCAGCCTATGTGAAGTCCTGTAAGTTGTGAAGTGGGACCTCCATGAGCATCACTGAGCCTTGGGAATCAGTGAACCTGTCGCCAGTTCACCAGTTGTCCTCCTTGTACCAATTTCAGTAAGTACCAATGACTGTAGGAACAGGCAGTGTCTCTCAAAAGTGCAGCAGAAACAAAAGGGAAAGGAACCACAGCATCCATGTTTTCTACAGCCATTGACCACTGCATACCCAGAACACCCCAAAAGACCTGCTTGCTGATGTTCGGGAGATGTTCTGACCCAGTCATTATCTAGAACATCACAAAAGTGTAAAAGTGTAAAAGTTTCTCAGATTCTTATGCCCTATTCAATGCATCACCTTCATCACCTTCATCACCTTTGAGAACTGACTGTTCCCTCACTGACTGATATGTAGATCCACCCCTCGACAGACAGGAGCCACTGGACCCAGATCATCAGTGCTCTTCACTTCAGCTGGTGGTGCTAATGTTTTGGCTGATTGGTGTATATCTATCTATCTATAAAACTGTGAACAAGGATTTTCCAATGCCAAATCATAAACACAGCATTACTGCCAACAATGTTGGCTAATTACAGCATCTCCCGGTTTATGAGTACACATAATTCGGTTTCCTGAGGGGAAGGTGTGTGTGTTCCTTCTCAAGACTACATCATCTTATTAAAGAACATCAACAGAATGTTCGCACAGCTCTGTTCCCTACCTATGAGACTGACGAGACCACACTCAAATCCCAGCGACCGCATTCGTACTGTGAAATGCACTCTGAGGGTACATCATCAAAGGGTCCGAGGGTCTGCAGATGGATCAAAAGAACACGATCCAAACCATAATGTTCTGGCCTCAACCACTACTCTCAAGGAAATACAATGGGCTGAACATTCCCTTCGTCTCACCACTGGGACTGACTTAACTTCTGCTCCTGCTGAACCCAGATTCCATACTATCATTTGCAGGGGCTCGGTTCTCCTCCTAAAGTAGATCCATGTGCCTTTCCTGGAAAATTCTCTCCCACAGAACAGAACTGCGATGAGAGGAACCACAAACGTCTGGCTGCTGCGCTGGCACAGGAGAAGTGACACCGTCGGTTTGAGGGAACTTGTGGTTCTTACGGATCACACATACATAGATACAGAACTCTGACCAGCTGGACCAGGTCAGGGTTGGAGAGCCCCTGTCTGCAGTTCACAGGCTCTGACCAGACCACTGACCTTCAACAGCCAGTGTGTTATCATACAGAGATGGCAGATAGCAGCACGTCTGGGTCCAGAGGCATCTACTGACATGACTCACATTCCTCCTCACCCACATCCCCCTCTTCCTTCCTCACCTGGTTACTCTTCTGCCTCACTCTATCAGAGCAGCTGCTCTTGCTTGTGGGCCTGATTTTTGATTTGACTGATTTCTCTTTGCTTTATAATTTTTTTACATAAATGTGTGTGTATTTATATTTACATCTAATGTTAAATGAAGGTTGATTGATTCATAGTGTTTGGTGTGGTTTGGTAGATATGAGTGCAGTTTGATCCACTACATGGACAAAAGGTTTTAGGACACACCTCTTAATTAGGCCACAGGCCTTTCTTACACACATCAGTGAAAGAACGGGAGGTTCTGAAGAGCTCACTGAACTCCAGCGTGGTTCTGTATGTAATAGGAGACACCGCTGCACCAACAACAACAAGTCAGCTGGTGAAATCTCCTCCCTCCTAGATCTTCCTCCATCAGCTGTGAGTGGTGTTATTATTGAACAGTGGAAGAGTTTAGGAGGAACAGCTCACAGAGAGCAGCTCAGCCACCGAGTGTCTGTCAGACCACGTAAAGTTACAGAGCGGGGTCAGGGCCGAGTGCTGAGCTCAGAGCAGAGTGCAGAAAAGCCTCCAACTGACTCAGTAACTGCAGAGCTCCAGACCTGCTGCTGCTGCTGGTAGAGCTGCAGAGGGAGGCCAACTGTCCCAAGACTTTTGTCCATGTAGTGTAGCTGTTGGTGTGGTTTGGTGATTTAGGACAGTTACCATTCCTTTGTTGTTATTGTAGACTATTATTACACAGCAGTTTAGAATCATTAAAAGAAAGAATGATGTGCTGTGTGATGATCTGTATATCTAAGCTGTGGACGGCACATTGTGGCACCCCTGGGTAACTTTAGCAGTGATGGTGGTTTTCACTTGTATCTGCCTTCTGTGATCGGCACAATGCTTCAACAATCTGCCTTCACTAATGCAGGCGTTTGTTATAGCGTTTATCTCACAGTTTAACACAGAGTGCAAATGTTGTCGTAGTACGCTCATTATTGCGCACACTGGCAGCATACTCTGTGTAATTACCCCTGAACTGGGTCTTGGATTCATCCAGTCTGGCCGAGGACGAAACCAGACAGAAATCATTAGAAAACCACAGAGCTGGCGTTTTCTGTGTTAACCCTCTCGAACCTGCCGTCTCGCCGCTTATCCACTCAGATATTACACTGAAACCAGCCCAGAGTGTGAAAGCTTAAGCAGCTACACGCTGCCCTTACTGTTGGATGCACCGGACTCGTTTCTGAGCACATTTAGAACGCTGTTGTAGAAACATTGATTATTGATCTGCTACATGATTGGATTTCTAGTGTGAGCATTTCTCCGGCCACTACAGCGAGCTCTGATATGAGCTGAGTTTGGTTAACCAGGTTAACGTACATCTCTGCTTATAATAATAATGTGTGTGTGTGTGCTTTATATTTAATGAAACTGTGGCTCCTTTATTAAGGATTTCTATCATTTCCTGATACTTGAGGGATATTTTTAAATCAGATACGTTCAGTTATATCAGTTATGATCATCTCAGTTTCTGATGAGAGGTGTGTAGATTGAACTAAACTCCGGGTGTAATCTCACCTGTTTGTTAAACAGTCAATCCTGCTGCTGGTTTCTCTCCTGAGCTCTGTAATGAACCCTCTCCCACTCGCTGGGCCATCAGCCTCTTCATAATCTTCACCACTTCATAATCTCCAGCTGCTGTCAGCACCTGAGGAGAGGTGTGTACTTTGGCAAACAGCAGTGTTGACACCCAGGACCTGATCTTTTATCAGGCTGTTGTTCTGAATGAGCTTCGTCACTCAGTCAGTACCACCAGCAGGATGTTTTTCTTTCTGAAGGACGGGAATTTATTTAACGCCTCTGATGGAATAACGCAGCAGGGCCAATCGACAGCGTCCTCACAGAGAGTAACCAACCACTGCACATCACTGCTGCAGTTATTCCTCACAGTGTGGAACTGTTCAGTCCGGATCACGTCAGTGTCTGTGAGCAGAGAGAGAATTGATTAGGATCTGATTCTGAAGAGTTATTGTTATTGTTGTTTGCTTTGAAGAATAAACTATAAATTATAAAATATCACATTTTTTTTATATTTTTTGTGCATTGGATCAAAGGTAAAGTTTAGGAGGAAATGAGATCACAGGCAGTTTGATGTTAAACAGTATTGCTTCTTGGAATCCCAATAAAAGAAGAAATACAGTAATCAGAATGGCTGGATATGTTTTACAGGTTTACAGAGCTTTATTAACCACAGATTAACTGTTTACGTATTTCTGAGATATTTTACTTAAAGAAAATCAGTTTTGGGAAAGAAATGTAATAAATGTTAAATATCAGCGACAGGAAAGAAGTAAACATTAGAACAGTAGAACAGTGGGAACAGTAGAACAGTGGGAACAGTAACGTATGAACTGTATAACTGTGTAAACTTCACCAACCTGTGAAAGCTGCTCATGCCTGATGCTCAGAATCACTGCTTGCTGCTGTATTAGCTATTATAGCTGCTTAGATTAAACCTTAAACCACCTTTAGAGCTGTTCCTCACCGCCCTCACCCTCACGCACCGGGAACAGGAGTTACAGTGACTGGTCCATAGGGGGCGCTGCAGGGCATGTGTGATCAGCTTGTAAGTAAATGGTGTTGAAAAGTTGTATCAGTGCAGCTCAGTTCACACCCTTAACCTTCTGATTAGCCATGTGTGTCAGCCAGTGTGTGTGTGTATGGGGGGGGTGTACTTGTTCATGTGTATCCACCTCATCACATCTTTCAGCTGCCCTCTCACTGGACATAGAGACGCTGGAGACAGCTACATACTATAGGGCGTCCTCATAGAGAACAGTGAGCAGACGAAGACACCTAAAACTGAATCAGGAGGCCAGATTATACACAAGATGGACAGCACCAAGAGCGTTCGTGAGGTCAGGATGTTGGATGGCGATCACCACTCCACCTCATCATCCCCAACTCATCAAAAGTACTGGATGGAGCTCCTCCACCATCATTCCAGAGAACACAGTTCCTCCACTGCTCCACAGCTCCTCAATGCTGGGGGGCTTTATACCCCTCTAGCCCACGCCTGGCATTATTAGGCCGCATGGAGCCAATAGGGTCATGATGATGATCTGCTCCAGAGAGTCCTATTCTATTGGCAGTTCTTCTTCTCTACAGGGATTAGACAAGCTGTGTGTGTGCATTTGCACATCTGTGTCAGCAATGTGTGCAGCTTAAAGTAGCTGAATGCGTTCATTAGAAGGGGTGTCCACAAACATTTGGACACAAAGAACATATAGTGTACTTGTAATTCTAACTATGCTCCAGACGCTTCCACAGACTCGTGATCCCACAGGCTTCTCTGTAGCATCCACTGATCTTCTGCTTCTAATAACCAGCATTAGAAACACAGAACCCTTTCAGGGTCGACCCACAGTCTGTGAACGGAGCTCCAGGTACCAGGCTGTGTTTCAGATCGGGTGATGGATGTAGTGTGTGTGTGTGTGTGTGAAGCTATGTGGCCTTAAGTCCTGTAAGTCAGAGGGATTCACTAAACCACTTTGACCTCTGGTGGCGGAGCGGCTGGGTGTTTACGCAGGTTCCACCGGGGGGAGTATTTTTAGTGTGAGAGTACGAAGCCCACTCGGCTCAGTGTAAATACAGGGTGCCTTTAGTCATCCTGTATCAATCAACTGAGTGTGTGTTTATACGGGCTGCACATGTGCTGCAGGGTGGGCCGGGTCAGCGCAGCGGGGAACAGGCCACAAAAAAGTGGCAACAAACTTGTAAATGGAGCTCAGAAATATGTGCTGTGTGTTTCACTGTGCATCTGCTTGGTTCTGATGTGCAGAACATATGAGGGGGCTTAACAGCGTTCTGTTTACTTCTGCTCACACTGACTGGATTCAGGGCTTCCTCTGTTCTGAACTTCAGCAGACCGTACACAGCATGCGCAGGGATGTACGTGTCACATGTTCTAGGAAAGAAAAGCAGCAGGGAACCTTCAGGGTGTTCTAGGCATTCAGAGAAGGTGTGAAGATTTCTAGGAATTAAAGAAGTTAGTTCTCAGAGGTGAAACACTCACACAGGGTTCTGTATTGGACGGAGAGGTGTTGTAACGATAGTGGAACCCTTTTTCAGCGCTATAAGCAACCATTATTAATTAGTTTTTATAAATCACAATCTAACCCTAACCCTAACCCTACCACCAATATGAAGAACTCTAAACCAGGCAAAGAACCAGGTTCAGTGGTTCTAGAACCACCGTCTTTACGACAAAGGGCCATCTTCCATTATCCTGTGGGACTCCTCATAACCCCGGTCAGATAAACAGCTACACAGCTCTCTTATTAACCCTTTATAACAGCTCGGCCTGACTGGGTCAGACTGGGTCAGGTTCTGAAGGTGGTGTTTACCTGAACAGACAACACTGTTAACAGCACTGCTGCGGGTACATAGAGGAACAGGAAGTGTGTGTGTGTGTGTGTGTGCTCCTGCCAGTGTGTTTGAACCATTAAACTGAGAGGAAAACCGCTGGGTGACATGTGGACAATAACACACAGTCTGAGCTGCTCCAGATACACAGAGGAGAGAGAGAGAGAGAGAGAGAGAGAGAGAGAGACAGAGAGAGAGAGAGAGAGAGAGAGAGAGAGAGAGAGAGAGAGAGAGACAGAGAATAATATTATACACTGTTCAGCACTTCACTGCCCTCTAGTGGCCATAACCACCACTGCTAATTCCGTTACCTCCCTTCTCATCTCTTTCCCTGTCTCTGGCTCTGCACACACACACACACACAGTGGGAGGATGCCATAAAATGCTGTACTATAGCACTGAGGCTATCTGTTAGATTTATAGCCAGCTCTCTGCCAGCACACACACACACACACACACACACACACGGCTGGTCTGTTAAAATCCTTTGCATGTCCAGAAAAGCAAAGCCTACACACATCACTACTGACTGCTGTCTGCACTGAGATCTCTGAAGGCTAATCTAAGGTGTATGGTGGTCTACACTGGCCCATTACTTATGATTGTAGTGCACACTGGTCATGGTGTGGTGTGACTGCATGGTGGTTTAGGGAGGTCTGTGCATGGGGTGCATGGTGGTCTATTGTGTGTCAGGTGATCTATTGAAGTGCATACTAGTTTGGGCTCTACATGCCAGTCAGTGATGGTCTACAGCATATAGTATGGTGGTCTACAGTGGTCTATAGCAATGTGTGATGGTCTGTAGCAAGTTATGGTGGGGGACGGTTTTCTGTAGTAGTGGTAGATTGTGTGGTCTGTGTCGGTCTGTGGTAGTGTATAGTGGTTTACAGCTGCCTGTGGCGGTCTATAGTAAGTTATGGCAGTCCTTGTTGCTCTGAGGCAGTTTATGTCAGTTTGTGGATGGCTTAATCGGCCAGTGGTAGTCTATTGTAGTGTATGGTGGCATATGGCCATCAGTGGTGGTCTATGGTGGTGTGTGGTGGTCTAGTTCAAACTATGGGAGTGTATGGGAGTATATAGCTACCTGTGGTGGTCTATACTAGGTTATGGTTGTGTGTGGCATGGCAGTCTTTGCTGGTCTCTGGAGCTGTTCTGGAGATGTTCTGGTATATGGTAGTATATGACTGTCTGTGATGGTATCACAGTGTACAGCAGTCTGGCAGACCTGCGCCAGGTTCAGCACCACTGCTTTGATATTTAAACCCAGACACTGGGCCTGATAAGGCTGACATGAGAGAAGTGTGTGTCCCTAGTGTGTGTGTGTGTGTGTGTGTGGCAGCACTGGAAAAGCTTGAGTTACTTACACAGAACTGACTGAATGAGATCATCCCATAAAGGCAGTCGTAGTGTTTGGAAACAAGGCTAAAGCTGAGTGTCCAGGGTTGAGATCAGGCCAATATTTTACCTGCAGGTTTATCTCGTTTGTAGCTTCTCCAACAAATCAGAGTTCTGACAGAATTAAGGATTCTGTGGAACAGCCCAGAGAACCGCAGAACCAACTCAACCCAGTCCTGTTTCATCCTAAACACCTTTCTTTATGAACACAATATAGACAAACGTATTGGGACACCTGCTCATTCATTGCTTCTTTTGAAATCAAGACTTTTCAAAAGAGTTTCTCCTGCTTTTGTTGGAGTAACTGTCTCTACTGTCTCTGGTTCTTAAAGTAGCTGAATGCATTTATTAGAAGAGCTGTCCACAAACTTTTGGACATATAGTGTATGTTATATTCCTCCAGCTGAAATGAATTCCATATTGGCCGGTCTTGACGTCTGGTTCGCAGAATGACAGCGAGGTTTCTGCCATTACAACAAACCAGCTAAATATAAGCATGCTGTTGGCTTCACTGAACTCGGCTCTCCTGGATGGAATCACTCCCTCATTTCCCACACGTTCAGTTTCTCAGCGGGGGTCTCACAGACCTCTAATGCCCAACTCTGTCAACACAAGTGTGTGTGTGTGTGTGAGTGTGTGTGTATGTGTGTCAGTGTGGCTCCAGTGAACATATAAAGCATTGTTTTAAAGTAATGAGAATAAAGCACAGAGCGAAGCGCAGGCCAGACTGAAGGTGGGCTTTGAGGGTCAGACCCGAGTTCATCAACCAGACCAAGTGGTTCCTGCTGGGTTGGGCAAATATTTCAGTCCCAATTAAAAAGGTTATTAAAGACTATTAGCCGAGCCTTCACTTCAGTAACAGCCTCTACCCTTCAGGGAAGGCTTTACACTAGACGCTAGTACATTGCTGTGTGGAGGATTTGGCTGTATTTAGCCACACTAGAGTGAGATCTTCAGTGAGGTCAGGTTCTGATGTTAGAGGATTAGTTCTACCACTCTACCACAAAAGAATTGGATGCCCAATGCTGGAGGACTTCATACCCCTCTAGCCCACACCTGGCATTAGTCACGATGACCTTAGGATCATGTGATCATGGCTGCTCTAGAGCGTCCCATTCTATTGGCCGGTGCTTTTCTATGGAGATTATACTGATCTGGTCATGTTGGTCAGCTGTTCCTCTTGTAGATGATTTAGTGGACGGTGGAACAGCAGCTGATCTCTAACTGTTCTGAGATCTGTTTAAACCCCTTCCCAGACTCCTGTGCACCTCCACCCTTCTTCCTGAAGGCCTCAGAGAGCTCTCTGGATCTGACCATGGTGATCTTCTTCACCCCTCACTTCAACCATCAAGATCAGACCAGGCTAAACGTCTGAGGTTTAGATCAGACTAATCCTCTCCAACCATGTTCTGATCATCTGCAGTTGATCTTCTGCTCCTGACTCTGATTCTACACATTAATAAATGATGATAATAGAAATGTCTTCAGGTGTGTGAGTTTAATCAGATTAGCTCTAGATTAGCTCCGTCTCTCAGTGCTGATCGTGTGAAGATCAGACCTCCAGATCAGAAACATAAAGGTTTTGGTGGAGTGTCCCACTGTTTTCACATGCCTGCACATCTTGGGAAGTGAATAAACCCTCAGGGGAATGATGGAATAATCCAAAGCTAAAAGAGAAGGGAAGCCTGAAGTCTGAAGCTCGTATCAGATTTGAAGATCAGACTTCCTGCAGGAGTGTCTCACGAAGAAACGTTCTGCTGGGTTCCTCCGTTCTGTTGAGCGCAGTCCGAGCCCGAGGGTCTGGGTTGTGTGTCTCCTCGCTCTGTAAATAATCATACTCTCGGTTTGGGTCCAATACATTTTTCTCTGCTGTTTACATTCAGTTTCTGGCAGCGAATGTGGAAAAGATTTGTTTTACAGCGTCTGCATTCCAAACAAACGCTGTGTTAAAGCTGGCAGCTGCTTCTGATGGGAACATGCTTTTATCACAAATATGGTTGAACCTGGACACAGCAGTCGACCGTTCCTGCTTGTTTACACGCTCTGCGTTATATACAGTACAGTGAGGAGAGCTCGTTTGATCTGTGTGTGTGTGTGTGTGTGTGTGATTAGTGGGGAATAAACACAATACACACTGGAACTGCTGGTATGTATTAGTTCCAGCTGCAGCCAAAGCAGCGCTACCCAGCGGTCACACTCGGAGCTGATGAGTCGGTGCTCTGTGAGGTCAGGGTCAGCTGCTGCAGCTTCTGATCAGACAAATTAATTCCTTTGTTTTATTGATATTGATATTGATATTTACGGGTAATTTACTCAGGATACAAGATTCAAACATCCAGGAAGTGTTTCATTAGCATCGCTGTGTCACAGTGACCTCCCCATCAGCACAGCTTTATATCTCCTCAATTACAAATGTTTAATCAATTCATTTCATCTCTCTGAAACTCTGCTCACATTGCTAATCCCACTGCTAATGCTAACACTAAGATCAAACAACAACCCAGATTAACCAAAAGCTTTTACTTCAGTAGCAGCTGTACATTATTCAATATCTATAATCTGTCTATAATATTTATAAAAATATAATTTAATGAATCTATGAGTCATTTGGTACCTGCCGTGGTTTTGTAGTAGTTACTATACATTGTTCAGTATCCACTATGAATTATTCATTAGTGACTCTCTTAGTGACTCGTTTAGTATCTGCTTATTATTTACTATCCACAGTAAAGTGTTCAGTGGCTGCGTTCATCTACTCAGTAAAATCCACCCGTTTAATAAAGCACATCCACCTGAGCTGCACACACAGAAACCTCCAGCTCCCATATGTGAAATAACTCAGGGGTATTGTAATGTGGTGTGGGTGATGGAGCGGGGGTGTGATGTGGGAAACACTCATTACGGAGTGAGAAATATCACACCTCTCAGGGTACAGGACCTGGAGGGAGTGAATATCAGACCTCTCTGAGTGTCTGCTTTAGCAGCTGAGAGCAAGGTGTTGCATGCTAATGTGTAAAAGAGTGAATGATGGCTGTGAACTGGACACACTCCAGCCTCCTAAAACTGAGCACAGCAGCGGACCTGTCAACAGTCACCACGGTACTCAGCAGCACACAGCTAAAGCTCTAACCCCAACTCTAACCCCAACTCTAACCCCAACTCTAACTCTAACCCCAACTCTAAACCCAACTCTAACCCCAACTCTAACCCCAACTCAAACCCCAACTCAAACCCCAACTCTAACCCCAACTCTAACCCCAACTCAAACCCCAACTCAAACCCCAACTCAAACCCCAACTCAAACCCCAACTCTAACCCCAACTCTAACCCCAACTCTAACCCCAACTCAAACCCCAACTCTAACTCTAACTCTAACCCCAACTCTAACCCCAACTCAAACCCCAACTCAAACCCTAACTCTAACTCTAACCCCAACTCTAACCCCAACTCTAACCCCAACTCTAACCCCAACTCTAAACCCAACTCTAACCCCAACTCAAACCCCAACTCTAACTCTAACTCTAACCCCAACTCTAACCCTAACTCTAACTCTAACCCCAACTCAAACCCCAACTCTAAACCCAACTCTAACCCCAACTCTAACCCCAACTCAAACCCCAACTCAAACCCCAACTCTAACTCTAACTCTAACCCCAACTCTAACCCCAACTCTAACCCCAACTCAAACCCCAACTCTAACTCTAACCCCAACTCAAACCCCAACTCTAACTCTAACTCTAACCCCAACTCTAACCCCAACTCTAACCCCAACTCAAACCCCAACTCTAACTCTAACTCTAACCCCAACTCTAACCCTAACTCTAACCCTAACTCTAACCCTAACTCTAACCCTAACTTTAACTCTAACCCCAACTCTAACCCCAACTCTAACTCTAACTCTAACTCTAACCCCAACTCAAACCCCAACTCTAACCCTAACTCTAACCCCAACTCAAACCCCAACTCTAACCCTAACTCTAACCCCAACTTTAACCCCAACTCAAACCCCAACTCTAACTCTAACCCCAACTCAAACCCCAACTCTAACCCTAACTCTAACCCCAACTATAACCCCAACTCTAACCCTAACTCTAACTCTAACTCTAACCCCAACTCAAACCCCAACTCTAACCCTAACTCTAACCCCAACTCTAACCCCAACTCTAACTCTAACTCTAACCCCAACTCTAACCCCATCTCTAACCCTAACTCTAACCCCAACTCTAACCCCAACTCTAACCCTAACTCTAACCCCAACTTTAACCCCAACTCAAACCCCAACTCTAACCCCAACTCTAACCCTAACCCTAACTCTAACCCCAACTCTAACCCCAACTCTAACCCCAACTCTAACCCTAACTCTAACCCTAACTCTAACCCTTACTCTAACCCTAACTCTAACCACAACTCTAACCCTAACTCTAACCCCAACTCTAACCCTAACTCTAACCCCAACTCTAACTCTAACCCCAACTCTAACCCTAACTCTAACCCTAACTCTAACCCTTACTCTAACCCTAACTCTAACCCCAACTCTAACCTCAACTCTAACCCTAACTCTAACCCCAACTCTAACCCCAACTCTAACCCTAACTCTAACCCCAACTCTAACCCCAACTCTAACCCTAACTTTAACTCTAACCCCAACTCTAACCCCAACTCTAACTCTAACTCTAACTCTAACCCCAACTCAAACCCCAACTCTAACCCTAACTCTAACCCCAACTCAAACCCCAACTCTAACCCTAACTCTAACCCTAACTCTAACCCCAACTCTAACCCCAACTCTAACCCTAACTCTAACCCCAACTCTAACCCCAACTCTAACCCTAACTCTAACCCCAACTTTAACCCCAACTCAAACCCCAACTCTAACCCCAACTCTAACCCTAACCCTAACTCTAACCCCAACTCTAACCCCAACTCTAACCCTAACTCTAACCCTAACTCTAACCCTAACTCTAACCCTTACTCTAACCCTAACTCTAACCACAACTCTAACCCCAACTCTAACCCCAACTCTAACCCTAACTCTAACCCCAACTCTAACTCTAACCCCAACTCTAACCCTAACTCTAACCCTAACTCTAACCCTTACTCTAACCCTAACTCTAACCCCAACTCTAACCTCAACTCTAACCCTAACTCTAACCCCAACTCTAACCCCAACTCTAACCCTAACTCTAACCCCAACTCTAACCCCAACTCTAACTCTAACTCTAACTCTAACCCCAACTCAAACCCCAACTCTAACCCTAACTCTAACCCCAACTCAAACCCCAACTCTAACCCTAACTCTAACCCCAACTTTAACCCCAACTCAAACCCCAACTCTAACCCCAACTCTAACTCTAACCCCAACTCTAACCCCAACCCCAACTCTAACCCCAACTATAACTCTAACCCCAACTCTAACCCCAACTATAACTCTAACCCTAACTCTAACCCCAACTCTAACTCTAACTCTAACCCCAACTCTAACCCCAACTCTAACCCTAACTCTAACTCTAACCCCAACTCTAACCCTAACTCTAACTCTAACCCCAACTCTAACCCTAACTATAACTCTAACCCCAACTCTAACTCTAACCCCAACTCTAACTCTAACCCTAACTCTAACCCCAACTCTAACCCTAACTCTAATTCCAACTCTAACCCCAACTCTAACTCTAACTCTAACCCCAACTCTAACCCCAACTCTACCCCTAACTCTAACCCCAACTCTAACCTTAACTCTAACTCTAACTCTAACCCCAACTCTAACCCTAACTCTAACTCTAACTCTAACTCTAACCCCAACTCTAACCCTAACTCTAACCCTAACTCTAACTCCAACTCTAACCCCAACTCTAACTCCAACTCTAACCCCAACTCTAACCCTAACTCTAACTCTAACCCCAACTGTAACCTCAACTCTAACTCCAACTCTAAACCCAACTCTAACCCCAACTCTAACTCTAACTCTAACCCCAACTCTAACCCTTTCTCTAACCCTAACTCTAACTCTAATTCCAACTCTAACCCTAACTCTAACTCTAACCCCAACTCTAACCCCAACTCTAACTCTAACTCTAACCCCAACTCTAACCCCAACTCTAACCCTTAATCTAACCCTTACTCTAACTCTAACTCTAATTCGAACTCTAACCCTAACTCTAACCCCAACTCTAACCCTAACTCTAACTCTAACTCTAACTCTAACCCCAACTCTAACCCCAACTCTAACCCTAACTCTAACTCTAACTCTAACTCTAATCCCAACTCTAACCCCAACTCTAACCCTAACTCTAACCCCAACTCTAACTCCAACTCTAACCCCAACTCTAACCTTAACTCTAACCCCAACTCTAACCCCAACTGTAACCCCAACTCAAACCCCAACTCTAACTCCAACTCTAACCCCAACTCTAACTCTAACTCTAACCCCAACTCTTACCCCAACTTAAACCCCAACTCTAACTCTAACTCCAACTCTAACCCCAACTCTAACTCTAACTCTAACCCCAACTCTAACCCCAACTCTAACCCTAACTCTAACTGTAACCATAACTCCAACTCTAATTCCAACTTTAACCCTTACTCTAACTCTAACCCCAACTCTAACTCTAACCCCAACTCTAACCCTAACTCTAACCCCAACTCTAACTCCAACTCTAACCCCAACTCTAACCTTAACTCTAACCCCAACTCTAACCCCAACTGTAACCCCAACTCAAACTCCAACTCTAACTCTAACTCCAACTCTAACCCCAACTCTAACCCTTACTCTAACCCTAACTCCAACTCTAATTCCAACTTTAACCCTTACTCTAACTCTAACTCTAACCCCAACTCTAACCCTAACTCTAACCCCAACTCTAACCCCAACTCTAACTCTAACTCTAACCCCAAACTCTAACCCCAACTCTAACCCTAACTCTAACTCTAATTCGAACTCTAACCCTAACTCTAACCCCAACTCTAACCCTAACTCTAACTCTAACCCTAACTCTAACCCCAACTCTAACCCTAACTCAAACTCCAACTCTAACCCTAACTCTAACCCTAACTCTAACCCCAACTCTAACCCCAACTCTAACTCTAACCCTAACTCTAACCCCAACTCTAACCCCAACTCTAACCCCAACTCTAACCCTAACTCTAACCCTAACTCAAACCCTAACTCAAACTCCAACTCTAACCCCAACTCTAACCCCAACTCTAACTCCAACTCAAACCCTAACTCAAACTCCAACTCTGACCTTAACTCCAACCCTAACTCCAACCCTAACTCTAACCCCAACCCTAACTCCAACTCCAACTCTAACCCTAACTCCAACCCTAACTCTAACCCCAACTCTAACTCCAACTCTAACCCTAACTCCAACCCTAACTCCAACCCTAACCCCAACTCTAACCCAGACTCTAACCCCAACTCTAACCCTGACTCTAACCCCAACTCTAACCCAGACTCTAACCCTAACTCTAACCCAAACTCTAACCCCAACTCTAACCCCAACTCTAACCCCAACCCCAACTCTAACCCTAACCCCAACCCTAACTCTAACTCTAACCCTGACTCTAACTCTAACCCCAACTCTAACCCCAACTCTAACTCTAACCCCAACCATCACTCTAACCCCAACCCTAACTCTAACCCCAACCATCACTCTAACCCCAACCCTAACTCCAACTCAAACCCTAACTCAAACTCCAACTCTGACCTTAACTCCAACCCTAACTCCAACCCTAACTCTAACCCCAACCCTAACTCCAACTCCAACTCTAACCCTAACTCCAACCCTAACTCTAACCCCAACTCTAACTCCAACTCTAACCCTAACTCCAACCCTAACTCCAACCCTAACCCCAACTCTAACCCAGACTCTAACCCCAACTCTAACCCTGACTCTAACCCCAACTCTAACCCAGACTCTAACCCTAACTCTAACCCAAACTCTAACCCCAACTCTAACCCCAACTCTAACCCCAACCCCAACTCTAACCCTAACCCCAACCCTAACTCTAACTCTAACCCTGACTCTAACTCTAACCCCAACTCTAACCCCAACTCTAACTCTAACCCCAACCATCACTCTAACCCCAACCCTAACTCTAACCCCAACCATCACTCTAACCCCAACCCTAACTCTAACTCTAACTCTAACCCCAACCCTAACCCAAACTCTAACCCCAACCCTAACTCTAACTCTAACCCTGACTCTAACTCTAACCCCAACTCTAACCCCAACTGTCACTCTAACCCTAACCCCAACTCTAACTCTAACCCCAACCATCACTCTAACCCCAACCCTAACTCTAACTCTAACTCTAACCCCAACCCTAACCCAAACTCTAACCCCAACTCTAACCCTAACTCTAACCCTAACTCAAACCCTAACTCTAACCCCAACTCTAACCCCAACTCTAACCCCAACTCTAACCCTAACTCTAATCCCAACCCCAACTCTAACCCTAACTCTAACCCCAACCCTAACTCTAACTCTAACCCTGACTCTAACTCTAACCCCAACCCTAACTCTAACTCTAACCCCGACTCTAACTCTAACCCCAACCGTCACTCTAACCCTAACTCTAACCCCAACTCTAACCCTAACTCTAACCCCAACTCTAACCCTAACTCTAACCCCAACTCCAACCCTAACTCTAACTCTAACCCTGACTCTAACTCTAACCCCAACCGTCACTCTAACCCTAACCCTAACTCTAACCCCAACTCTAACTCTAACCCCAACTCTAACCCTAACCCCAACCGTCACTCTAACCCTAACCCTAACTCTAACCCTAACCCTAACTCTAACCCCAACTCTAACTCTAACCCCAACTCTAACTCTAACCCCAACTCTAACCCTAACCCCAACCGTCACTCTAACCCTAACCCTAACTCTAACCCCAACTCTAACTCTAACCCCAACTCTAACCCTAACCCCAACCGTCACTCTAACCCTAACCCTAACTCTAACCCCAACTCTAACTCTAACCCCAACTCTAACTCTAACCCCAACTCTAACCCTAACCCCAACCGTCACTCTAACCCTAACCCTAACTCTAACCCCAACTCTAACTCTAACCCCAACTCTAACCCTAACCCCAACCGTCACTCTAACCCTAACCCTAACTCTAACCCTAACCCTAACTCTAACCCCAACTCTAACTCTAACCCCAACTCTAACCCTAACCCCAACCGTCACTCTAACCCTAACCCTAACTCTAACCCCAACTCTAACTCTAACCCCAACTCTAACCCCAACTCCAACCCTAACTCTAACTCTAACCCTGACTCTAACTCTAACCCCAACCGTCACTCTAACCCTAACCCTAACTCTAACCCCAACTCTAACTCTAACCCCAACTCTAACCCTAACTCTAACCCTAACTCTAACCCCAACTCTAACCCTAACTCTAACCCTAACTCAAACCCTAACTCTAACCCTAACTCTAACCCCAACTCTAACCCTAACTCTAACTCCAACCCCAACCCAAATCAAATCCATCAGCCGAGGCACATTTGTAGTGTAAAGTGTGCTTCTACACTCCAGCTACAGAGCTAATGTAGCTAGGAAGGATAAATGCTAAAATCTCGCCAGTTAGCAAAAGGATTTTCCAGCTAACAGAGGCCTACACTTACTAGCATCATCCACAATGAGTGACGGAGGAGAGGGAGGACTGTCCTGCCCACCCAGACAGTGAGCGACGGCCAATGCTTAATCAGCTGTGTTGATTTAGCCATAGAGTTAGCACCATGCTAATTGGTGGGGTTATGTAATGTGTCTTTATTATTCTTTTATATAATGTTTACAGTAAGACTAAAATCACCTCTTTGCATATCACAGCTCAGAAGGTCCAATTCAGAGCTCAGGGTCAGTCAGGGTTTTAGGGCCTTGTTCAGAGGGCCCAGCAGTGGCAGCTTATCAGACTCTGGTATTGAACCCATGACCCTATGATCCATAACCCAGTGTTCTAACCTCTCAGCAGCACTACTCGCTTCTCTTTAGCCTCGGAGTTCCAGTTCAGAACCAAAGAACTAAAGCTTTCAAATGTGTTGGCAGATCAACCACATCTCAACAGGTGGATCTTCTGTTGTGCATTCCACAACACTCACTGTGTGTGTGTGTGTGTGTGTGTGTGTTGCAGAGAGAACCAGACACACAGGCCAGTCCTGATGGCAGGCTCTCAGGGCTCAGCCAGCACTGGACACTGGCTCTAGGAGCCCACGGGGCGATCGCTTCAACCAGGAACATTTCACAGGTCAGCCACACCACCGCAGTAACAGCAGATATACACAATACCGCACTGTTCATACACTATATGGACAAAAGTATTGGGACACCTGCTCATTCGTTCACCACTCCACCTCATCATCCCCAACTCATCCCAAAAGTACTTGATGGAGCTCCTCCATCATCATTCCAGAGAACACAGCTCCTCCACTGCTCCACAGCTCCTCAATGCTGGGGGGCTTTATACCCCTTTAGCCCACGCCTGACATTATTAGGCAGCATGGAGCCAATAGGTTCATGATGCTGATCTGCTCCAGAGAGTCCTATTCTATTGGCAGTACTTCTTCTCTACAGGGACTAGACAAGCTGTGTATGTGCATTTGCACATCTGTGTCAGCAATGGGTGCAGCTTAAAGTAGCTGAATGAATTCATTAGGAGGGGTGTCCACAAACATTTGGACATATAGTGTGTAAGTCTAAGATTCAGTAGTGCTCTTGTTTAGAATTTAGATTGATACACACTTTTTTATTCCGAACAACACGGGCCCAGACCCTGAGCAGAGACAGGACTGAGGAATGAGGAGGAGACGGGGAGGTTTCCTGTGGTGATGAGAAAAACAGAAGGTAGAGGTTGAAGGTAGGGAGGAGACGGTACAGATGGCCCGATATGAGCTGTTCCTTTTGTGATACTGAAACCCGGAGTATCGTCAAATTCTGAACCCGGCTTTATAGCTGTACACCTGTACTGTACAACCACCTTCTTCTCTTCACATTTCCCAGCTTTGACAGCCTGCGTCATAGCTGAGAGGCTTGCTACAGCTCCCCCAGGAGCAGCGAGGGTTAGGTGCCTTGCTCAAGGCATATTGTTATGAATGCACATATAAGTATTGGCATGTATAAGTGGGAACCTCAGCCACGCTGAACTACCGTATCTACAGTGTATCAACTGATCAACCACAGTTGACCACATCAGGTGGTCATAGTATTGGCACACCTCCACCTGTCTCTTATAGGTCTGTCTGTTTACAGGACGTGTGCCCATGAGGTCGTCGACGCTGGTCCTGCTCTTCCTGATCAGCGTCCAGGCTGCACTCCACACGAGGAGCCACAAGGTCCAGGCACAAGGTCCAGCCAATCAGAGCGCGGGCATGGAGAACTCATCCAGGCCTTCCTCTGGACGCTCTCAGAAAACACACGATGACCTCATCCCCACCGTTGACCCCAAACTCTTTAACAAGCGACGCTACCGATCACCCCGCGTGCTCTTCAGTGATGTGGCCCCATCTGACAATGAAGCGGCAGGATCCAGAGGCCCTCGGGTGCGGCGGAGGGCCAGCGAGTTCCTGCATCGCGGTGAATATTCAGTGTGTGACAGCGAGAACCACTGGGTGGGCAATCTGACGCGTGCCACAGACGTAGCGGGCAACGAGGTTACGGTGCTCCCTGATGTCCGCATAAACGATGTGGTGAAGAAGCAGTTTTTCTACGAGACCACGTGCCGCGTCAACAAAGCCAGCGGTGCCCCTCGGGGCCGGGGAGCCAGCGGGATAAAGGCGGGAACATCCGGGTGCCGAGGGATCGACAACAAGCACTGGAACTCGTACTGTACCAACACACACACATACGTGCGGGCGCTAACGTCCTTCAAGAACCAGATTGCCTGGAGGCTCATCCGCATCAATGCTGCATGCGTGTGCGTGCTGAGCCGGAAGTCGTGGAGGCACTGACCGACCGATTGATTCGTTGCTCAGAAAACCTCTGAAGACTCACCCAATCAACCCAAACTCCCAAAATAACAAACAATATACTGCCAATACAGTGTACCAGACTCCTCCCCTTGTATCTTCACCCCACACCCCCAACCCAGCCCTGTCCTACCCTACCTCACACTGTAAATTATTGGTCTCTTAAGTTATGATGACTGCATGACATATTTATATAGTTTATACAGTCAAAATATAAATATCTATGTGTATATACAGTATACATAAAGAAGTGCAAGCTTATGATGTGTTGTTGTTCATGCTGTTATTTATTAAACACTTCAGTACTTAAGTTCTAAACTTCATGCTGCTTTGCTAACTTGTTTAATTAGTCACTCTCAGACCGAAGGGGTGCGAGGGTACTGCGGTTTCCCACCAGCAGCTGAACATCGGCCTGGAAAATCAGGCCTGATGAGCAAAAAGCTGGTGGAAGCGAAGTGGTTCCACATCACAGCTGGTTTATCGTTCATTCCAAAGGGTGTTGAGCAGAATTCTCACTCGTTTTATTGTTTGTTCTACTATGAGATCAATATGAAGAGACCTTGTGCTCAAAGCAGAGCAGCAGATGTTGGAGTTTCCAGCTCTGACAGATGTCAGCAAGCCGACAGTAATCAGGGCGTTTGTTGATGTGGAGCTGGCAGGCGAAAAACACAGAGTGCGTGCAGGTCGTTTTTCCAACGCTGTTAGGAACCTATGGGGCGGAACAGGCTATTAAGGGACGTATGCAGGGGTCTCTCATGTTCCTTCACTTCCAGACTCCGCTCGGTGGATCCCGAGATAAAAAGGCCTTCAGAACGAATGTAAAATCAGCACGGCAAGGCAAACTGACAAACACCGTTCATGCACGACTCTGCAGGTTCTCTGTTCGTCCAGGGGGGAAATATACAATGGGAAAGAGACCGATCACCACTGGCCCAGAGAACATGCAGACCTCCGGTTGCTACGGAGATCTGCATGTAAACCAAGCCACCCTGCCAAAGGTTAGGCGTATGGTAAAGGAATGGGGTCAGGCTCAACATCTGGAATTGCAGGTTTGGCAAATCAGCAGGGTCTCTGGTGGCCGGCTCTTGCGAGCGTGTTTCATACAAAGCACCCTTCCCTGGAGAGGATGTTTACATATCCTGATTATAGGCTCGACACACAGAGACAGAAGGAATGAGAGAATGAATAGCACCTCTGGGAGAGGTCTGTGAAAGATAGCAAGAACAGCAGGATGTTCAGGCTCAGCTTAGCCTTTTAAGTTCACTGTCAAGTAAAGCAGCACTGTTGGAACATCTGCACTCAGCCTGTCCACTGAGAAGACTGAGGAGGAGATCTTAAGATCCTTTCCCAGAACCTCAAACTGTGGAATCTGCAGATACCTGCTCTACCTTGCCATCAGTAGGACCTGTCTCACGTTCAGTGGTCTCGACAGGACTGTGACAGTAATATTGATTGATTGATCCAGACTGGCCAAAAAGAACTTCACAAACTTCAACTGTGAGGCATCGGTTAGGTATGCCTCACAACCACATGGTCCAGACGATGCCTAATTTACAAAATCTTGGACAGCAGCAGGGGTATCACACCAGACATGGCAAAGTCAAGAGCAGAAAGTAAAATCTCTCCCAAAGAACACGATCAGATAGCCTGGACAGTTATAGGAAGCTCAAACCAGGGCCAGACCTGCCTGAATGGTTGGAGTAAAATCACCCAAGGATCAATCTGACGTTGCCTCCTCTGACCACCTTAGAAACCCCCTGCAAGTAAAAGCAAATTCCATCCCCATTCTGTCAGCAGCTGTGTTTCCATACCATGGATTTTAAACACATCAGACGTTTGTTAATGGAAGTATGGAACAGAAATGATTAGTAATCCTGTTAGTGATGAATTATTATATTAGTAAGACCGTTGATTCAACTTTTTTCAATATTCATTTGAAATGGTTTGTTCAGACCTGAAATGTAAAGATTTATGGGACAGATTTCCTTCACTTACACCAAACACAAAGGCTACAGACCACAGTATTACCACATTAGATGTGCTCTGGTTATTACTATTCATTTATGCAGAATGCAGAACAGGTCAACATGTGAAGAGAGTTAGGCCAGTGGTCACCAGCCCTCCTCCTGGAGATCTACCTTTCTGCTGGTTTCACCTCCAACCCTAATCCACCTAATCCACCTAATCCACCTAATTCACCTAATTCAGCTAATTGAGGCCTTCTGATGGTCATACTTATATGGATCAGGTGGGTAATCAGGACCATAATGTTTCCACAATGAAGATATCATCAAAACATCCCATTCAGAGAGCAGCAGGATCAGGATCAGGATCAGGATCAGGTTGGGTAGCAGACCTAGGTTCCTTACAGGCCTCATGCCTGATCCAGAGGAACTGAGACTCAAGAGGAGAACCTGTGTAGCACGGATTATTGTAATAAATTGCTAATATTGTAATAATCCCAGAAATGTAACACAATTTTGCATTTAACTCAAAAATGTAATAAAACATATAAATATAAAAATAAACATATAAAACATATAAATATAATACAAATGGAATTAACATTGTGGGTAAAAATGGTATTACAATAATGGCCAAGACCCTGTAAAATACACAGATACACATTTTAATTACATTTCTGTGTTTACATTATTAAGAAATTATGTGTATTATATTATATTATTTGTATTATAAGTGTATTATTGTTTAAAGTGCTATTGTGCTATTTAGAGCAATTGTCTCATTATAATTAATTATATATTATATGTAATTCATTATATAATTAATATAATTATATATAATTATAATATGAATCTAAAGCAAAGCAAATACACAAAGAAGGTGTATTTTTACACCTAAAAAATAAAAAAGTCAAAATCTTACAAAAACCTTAAAGGTACAAATTAAACATAGGGACTAGATTTATTGTGGTGCACTCAAAGCAAAAGGGGTTCTGTGTGGTACTGAAGGAGTTCTTTTTCTTTTAAATACTATGTGCCACAATTTTTAAAGGTTCTTTAAAGAACAATTTAAGAATTCATTTTTAGAAAAGAACCCGTGAGAACCCCTTTATAGATATATATCTACACTGGGGTTCGGACTGAGAATGTGTCAGCATGAAAGCAGGTAAGGAGCAGCGGAAGGCGAGCGTGGAATGTCTAGGACTTGGCCGTGACGAGTCCAAACACTGATCATAACAGGACTTCAAGGGAAAACCGGTGATGGACTGATCACTCATGTCTCCTTGGCAACAAAGTGAGGCTTTCCATCACAACGGCCAGGAAAGGACTATGGCCTCCACTGAGACTTATGGAATCGTCTAACTGTTCCAAAACAAAAGCACCAGGCCGGAGGAACATGAAGTGGAGGCTGAGATAAGCAGGGAGCGCGGTGGGTGGCAGAGATGGAGGAGATACAGGCGGTGTCAGTGTGTGCTGGGGCAGACCGGGTGAGGGGCTTTGTGAGTGCGTCACTGTCAGGTCCAACAATAGGAGGTATCAGATTTAATGCTGAGTCAAATACATCTGCAGAGTCGTGCCGTATCTCTGCTCCAGGGAGTCACGCCAGAACTCATCTGATACCAAAACACCTTCACCCAGCGCCACCTAGAGCTGAACACACCTGAAGAGCACAGCTAGCATCCCCTATAACTAAAAAAACCAAAAAATATAATATATACACATCAGACATGTGCAGGGGACAGCACTGAGGATCGGCTTCCAGTGGCTCCTGTTGAGGGGTGGCTCTATTACACAGTGAGTGAACAGTCAGGTGATGAAGGTGATGAAGAAATAGACAAGCATAAGAATCTGAGAACCAAACTGTGATGTTCTAGACGACTGGGTCAGAACATCTCCAAAACTTCTGACCGGTCTTGTGGGGGGTTCCTGGTATGCAGTGGTCAGTACCTACCAGAAGTGCTCCATTAACGCTCATCGAGGCCCCGCCCACTTCACAGCTTACAGGACTTAAAGGATCTGCTGCTGCCGATAGTCTTGGTGCCAGATCCCACAGCAGGACGCCTCCAGAGGCCTTCTGGAGTCCACGCCTCGATGGGTCAGAGCTGTTTTGAAGGCACAAGGGGGACCGACACAATTTTAGGCAGGTTAACCCTCATTCACAGTGGCGCCCTGCAGGAACGAGCTCACAGTAAAACACCCAAAACAAAGGAGCGCTTCAGTCAGCCCTGAGCAGAGCTTCAGAATACTGATTAATACGAATACAACGTCTGGAGCAAAACAGACCAATAAAACAGAGCAGCATCATCTTCATCTTCTGAGCTGGAGGCAGGGATGGTGTTTCACACTAACAGATATCAGTCGTTCTGGCTGTGAGCAGCTTTTAGCTCTTTTAGAGGAAGTGGTCATTTCTTCTTATCTATAGATCTACAGATATTTACATATTTCCTCTGATCAGTGTGTTCAGTTGGAGGGGAAGACTGTTTTATTATAATGATTATTATTATTATATTATAGGTAAAGGTGCATGTATTTGTCACTGTACAGCCAAATTTGTCCTCCGCATTTAACCCATCTGTGGTAGTGAACATACACTCACACACACACACTAGTGAGCTAGGGGCAGTGAGTACACACACACACCCAGAGCGGTGGGCAGCCAACTCCAGCGCCCGGGGAGCAGAGAGGGTGAAGGGCCTTGCTCAAGGGCCCAACAGTGGCAGCTTGCCGAGCCCGGGAATCGAACCCACAACCGTGTTATCGATATCCTGGCGCTCTAACCGCTGAGCCAATTGATCTAACAATAATATACTTTATATATATAGCACTTCAAAATCTCAAAGTGCTTTTCATAGTTAAATAAACAACAACTGAGAGACATAAAATCCAAAAATAAAATAAATTAAAACATCAAAGCTCAGCAGTATAAGAGGGTTAATCAGAAACCAGAACAATAAAACACTTTGCAAAATTAAATAATATAATTTGTGACATCTATAAAACCTCTACAGAGATAATCTAATAATAATAACAAATAAATGAGTAATTCAACTTACAGTAATTCTGGTTAAAACAGGTATGAGATAATGGGAGGTTGACGGCGTTAATAAAACAGTGTGTGATTAAACCACCTGAGGAAACACGCTTCTACTGCCTGAGCAGCAAACTGTGGCTCCCTGCTGTAGAGAGACTGGATGCTGAACTGTGCACATCAGTAAACCAGCCCTGCTGTAGACTGGACGCCTCATAACACAGCACTCATTTCAGTGTGGACGCCGCCATCTAGCGGAGCACCTGGAGAACAACAGCTGCAGTGAAGCAGGCTTGAGGCTCTGAGGTTGGGATTAGTTCAGTACAGCTCCCACCACTGATTCACCACAGCACTGCGCCCAGCCGGCCAATCAGCTCTCAGTTCAGAACACACTCCAGAATAACGGCAAAAGATTTCCCACAACAATTAGATTAGTGAGGCGCGCGCGCGCACACACACACACACACACACACACACACATACGCCAGGGAGGATGACCTCATTTTTAGCCCCAGAGGATTTCCCTTCAGTCTCATCATTTCCTCCTTTGTTCTAATCTCTGTTTACCTCCAGCTTCAGACGTCTGGACGAGGACAGGTGTGAAAAGGGAATATAGTAATCAGACTACAGCAGCTTCACACTCTAATCATTTTAATATGAGTCTAATATTGATCCAATATTTCAGTGTTTAATAAAGTATGCATTTTTAGCACAAAAGACTTCTTATAATATAACAACAACTGCTTCCAATGAATGCATTCAGCTACTTTAAGCTGCACCCATTGCTGACACAGTTGTGCAAATGCACACACACAGCTTGTCTAGTCCCTGTAGAGAAGAAGTACTGCCAATAGAATAGGACTCTCTGGAGCAGATCATCATCATAACCCTATTGGCTCCATGCTGCCTAATAATGCCAGGCGTGGGCTAGAGGGGTATAAAGCCCCCCAGCATTGAGCTGAACTTCAACAAAACATACATACATACATCCTATCCAGATGCTCTCTCACTCTCCTGTCTCTGTACTGCACGTTATTTATCTGATAGTGTCTCAGAACAATCTGTCCTACCGTCTCAACCAGTGCCTCCTCTGTTCTCCATATTTATATCTATTTAATTCAGTCTGCACTGTTCTTTACTGCTGCACTCAGCACTTTACCTTAAATATACAACTCTGCATATGTTAAGTTTACAGGTGTGTGTGTGTGTGTGTATGTCACTGTGTGTGTGTGTGTGTGTGTGTGTGTGTGTGTGTGTGTGTGTGTTTGGTGTGAAGGTTGGGTGTGTTTGTTACTTCTGTAATGTCAGTTATCGTGCACTGTGAGCTACTGTAACCAAAAACAAATTCCTTGTATGTGTAAATATCCTTGGCCAATAAAGTCTGATTCTGATTCTGAAAAGCAGGAGAAACTCTTTTTAATATCCTTGACTTCAGAAGAAACAATGGACGAGCAGATGTCCCAATACTTTTGTCCGTACAGTGTGTGTTGTTTTTATTGTGTGTATTCATCGTATTGTGTGTACACTGTCCTGTCTCTGAAGGGGTTCATTTACAGCAGAGTGGAGGAACACGTTCTACGTTCTACTTATGTACCGCAGGCGGTCTTCTACAGATCTGCAGTCACGGTTTGCAGGACGATATGGCCTGCAAATATGGGCAGACAATCTCCGGGCTCATCGATGAGTCCAGATTCTGCCTACGGCAGCTGGACCGCTGGGTCCAAGTGTGGAGAAGACGAGGAGACCGCTGTGCTGATCGCTACACTGATACAGTAACATCTTGTAGCGGAGGCAGTGTGACGGTGTGGGGCGGCAGCATCTCCCTCACTGGAAAAACGAGGCTCGCCACCTTTGGAGGCTTAATCTCACTGCAGAGAGACATCCAGATGAAATTCTGCACCCAGTGGCAATCCTGTATCTCCACAGTCTGGGACCGAACTCTATCCTCCACGATGACAACGCTCGCCCCCACAGAGCGGGGTTATCAGAGACCACCTCCAGAATTTGGAAGAATTTGGAACGGCCTGCCAGCAGTCCTGACCTTGACCCCTCTGAACACCTGTGGGATCAGCTTGGGCGTGCTGTCCATGCCAGAGTGACCAACACAACCACGCTGACCGACTTGCGACAAATGCTGGTTGAAGAATGGGATCGATCCCACTGCAGTGTGTGAGCAGGCTGGTGACCTGCAGCATGAGGAGGAGGTGCCAGGCTGCTGTGGCTGTGTGTGGTTCCTCCACTCACTGAATAAATGAATACATTGTTCAGTTTAATACGTCTAATTTCTTCAAACTCCAATCATCCAGTCCACCAAACACCAAACCAGCCAATGGCAGGATGAGCTGTTTGGCAATGGCAGAGAGGACTTGGCCATGTTTTCCATACAAGTGGTTCTTCATTCTGCAGAACAGCGGAGAACAACGTCTGATGGTAGCATTGTCTTAACAGAGAGGTCAGCAGCCTCCCTCCCCAACTGGTCTCAGAGCTCCAGTTTGAAACAGACAAACTTCAGACACCGAAGACCCCGCAGCATAGTGACCATATTTCAGGGGGGCACTGGGGGACTGTGGTGGGGGGGGGTGTTTTGAGGTCCTGTGTGCAGCAGATGAAGGTTTGCTCTCTCTGAGCTACACTACATCAAACATTAGAGACTGAATTCATGCATAATGGACGCTCTGCCCCGCGAGACGCTCCCTCTCTCCATCACGCTGGGGTTGCTAGGTTATGGCTTTTCTGTTGCTAGGTGATGGCCCCGGGATGCAGGCGCGGTGAGCCCTCTGGGGACGTGAGGATGGTGTTAGAGCTGCTGTAGGCCATTAGTGGGAAGAGACGGGATGTGTTGTGGTTAGAACTCAGTCAGACGCTTTCCTCTACACCAGTTCTGCACTCTGTGATATCGGTCTTTTCATTATACAGTTCCTCTCTGTATACGAAGAATGATTTAACCTGGGAAAGAACAGCTCTCTGAGTTGAACCACGGTACTATACAAAACTACTGCCTGTAATTAAGAAAGCTTAGAGAACCCATTTAAAGAGCGCAGGCTATTACAACTACATCAGACCTGTTTGACTTTAAATGTTTTCAGCAGAAAAGTTCAGGCTCTCTGGATTGGTTTGGTTTAAAAAAAATACAAAGTCAGCTGGTGAAATCTCCTCCCTCCTAGATCTTCCTCCATCAGCTGTGAGTGGTGTTATTATTGAACAGTGGAAGAGTTTAGGAGGAACAGCTCACAGAGAGCAGCTCAGCCACCGAGTGTCTGTCAGACCACGTAAAGTTACAGAGCGGGGTCAGGGCCGAGTGCTGAGCTCAGAGCAGAGTGCAGAAAAGCCTCCAACTGACTCAGTAACTGCAGCAGAGCTCCAGACCTGCTGCTGCTGCTGGTAGAGCTGCAGAGAGGGACCAGCTCCAGATTAATGACTGTGGGTTTAGACTGGGGCAGAAAAGCTCCTGTAGGTAGAATGCTTAGGTGTCCCAATACTTTTGTCCATATGTTGTGGATAAAATACATGAGATAATGTGTGAATTAATGAATTAATTATAATTGAGTAATTTACTGTGTTCAGTCGAGTAAACACTGGCTGATGTTTTTTGTGTTAGAAGTTTCATAGACGTTGATTATTGATTATGTGAGGTGTTGTTTGAGTGTGAGTTGGGTTTGGGGTGAAAATTGCTCAGATGTGATTTAACAAGCAAATTTACCACCCTGTTATCTTTCCTCTGAATTACAGACATTGATCTTCCTTTTATGTAGAGCAGTGACCAAACTGGCTCTGATTGGCTGGTTCATGTCATCAAGATGGCCCACAGCATTAGCATAGCTTAGCTCAACTTAACCTAGCCTAGCTTAGCACTGTGACAAATAAAAACAAACAAACTAGCGAATGTCTTGCTAGTTTTCTGCAACGGGGTGGAGCAACTGCCTACCTTCATCAGATTCCCCATGACATGTGACTCACCTCCAAGTGTGGCTCCTTGCTTTAGTGTAAAGTTTGGAGGTGTATCAGAACGAGTCCAGACTGTGATGTAAGAGTTTTAGGGTTTGGAGCTGAAGGAGGAACAGCAGAGTCTGAGGTTCACGGTTCAAGCACCTTCAGGCCCGTTCACACTGGTGTCGGGAACACGTGCACTGGAACCTGAACATGTAGAGGAGCACTGTGTTCAGCGATGAGTCCAGATTCTGCCTACGGCAGCTGGACCGCCAGGTCAAAGTGTGGAGAAGACGAGGAGAACGCTGTGTTCACGGTTCCTCACCTCCATTAACTGAACTCTCAGTATTCAACCATGACCTGATGAACAGTTCCAGCAGTATGAGTCTCGGTCTCAGGCCTGGTGTGGACGGTCTGATGCAGATGTAAGAGTCAGAAGGCTGTTCCATATTTCTCTTTTTTTGTAAGAAATGCCCAAATATGGTAGCAGAATTAGAAACGCTGTTTGATGGGATTAAGACGACGCGCCGCTCCCTTTGTAACGAAAGTAATGGCCTAAGACACTGAGCAGGCCTCCGAGCAGTACAGCCAAAAATAGCACCCCAGTGTGTCTCGAGGGGGAACACACACATTTACACACAGAGAACATGAGTAACAGATGGGATCTGCTCTGTTCGAGCAGTGGAAAATAATACTGAGGACAGACCCACACCTCCAACCGACTACTACTGACTACACTGTCAGCACTACTGAACTCAACTGACCAGTTAAAGACTGGCCTTACATCACCCAGACCTCACCCAAAACAGCAACAGGCTGAATGGGTGGGGTTAAATGGCTGTAGGCTGAATGGGTGGGGCTAAACTGCTGTAGGCTGAATGGGTGGGGCTAAACTGCTGTAGGCTAAATGGGTGGGGCTAAACTGCTGTAGGCTGAATAGGTGGGGTTAAACTGCTGTAGGCTGAATAGGTGGGGTTAAACTGCTGTAGGCTAAATGGGTGGGGCTAAACTGCTGTAGGCTGAATGGGTGCGGTTAAATTGCTGTAGGCTAAATGGGTGGGGCTAAACTGCTGTAGGCTGAATGGGCAGGGCTATTTGGGGAAAGTGTGTGTGTGTGTGTGGGGGGGGGGGGGTGGCTGGGAAAATTGGACTTTAATGTGAGCTGGAGCTCCAGGCCAGAGCTACCACTTCAAAGGATTCGCAGTGAGGCATCAAAGGGCGGTGTTGATTATGAGGCAGGATGATGTAATTGTGGATTTTCCAGAGAGACCCATCCATCACTCCGCTCAGCAGATGGGCTCTACACCACTCCTCCTGAAAGAGAGAGACCTTTCCAGGTCAGGGGTCCCGAACTCAGTCCTGGAGTTGAATGACCATGGAGCTTCCTAATGAGGACTACGTAAAGTGATGGTAGATCAAAGCACTGTCAGCAGCCAATCAGGAACATTCTCACGATCTAGACTAAGCATCATGTTTTGGAGACAGGTGGTTTTCAGTCTTCTGTGAGGTGAGGTTAATCTGGGTCTCGGAACAATCTGACTGTAATTTATTAACAGAAAATATGAACAAACGCCAGTGAAGAGGTGGCTCACCTAACCGCCACGGTAACTCCCCGTGTGACTGAACTGTGAGGTTATGATATTAAGCTTTTAAAAATGATGTGTAATAAAAATAATATGACATGTATGCAATACCCTCCATCTGCATCCTAGTGTGTCCCTCTCAGGTTATGTGTAGCATTACTACTGTCTTATTTCAGTCCTCTCTGGGTGGGCAGGATGATCCTCCCTCTCCTCCATCACTCAGCGAGGGCGATGCTCGCTATATAGTGGGAGGACTGGAAACGACTACGGAAAACTAAAAGCAAAAAACAATTATTCAATTCAAAGTAAAAAAAAATACTATCCAAACCCACCAGTGCAGCTACACGAGTCTTCTGAGTTTTATATTGGATGATGATGATGATGATGATGATGAAGGTAAAATAGTGAATAGAGAATCTGAACTAATCCAGGTTTCTTTAGGGACTACTTTCTGTAGCTGCACTACACCCTGCAGCATGTATCCCTCCACCATTTTAATGATCTGGTTCTAAAAGCAGGTTCTAGAGCCGAACTCTTCTCAGAACTCTGGTAGAACCGTGTCTCAGGCATCAGGCAGCGTCTTCATCACCATTAGGTGAAGAACTTTCTGTGAGGAGCTTTTAGTAGAGCTTCAGATGTCTGCTTCCACTGGTGCTGTTGAGTTAGGATACAGAATAGGAGGTTTTAAATGTGGAAGGACAGTGTGTGTGTGTGTGTGTGTGGATTCAGCAGTGATGATGTCATGGCTACTATTTGCATATTTCTTGCAGTGAAAAGTACAGGGACTTCTAGAGTCAGGGCTCTGTTTACATGGGAACGTCACAGGCCTGTCTCTGCAGCCCAGGCCGTTCTCCATGGTTCTAACAGAAATATTTATGTTATGTTATTGCTGCTGATTTCTACAGATAGATGACGATTAGCAGTTGTTGAAAGGGGTCATGAACTCTGCATGACTTAGCTTAGCCTATCTGAGCTAGCGCTCTGGACAGCATTAGTGGCATTTCTTGGCAGTAACTGAAGACAGTCTGTATCCAAACAAGCAGCGATTCTAACCACCACCTTCCAGAGATGACAGAGTCTAGCAGTGAGGAGCAGCACCATAATAGGCTATAATCCACTCAGTTACAATAACAGACCCTCCAATCAGGCGCTGACCAGCAGTGCTGAAAATAATGAGCACTGAATTACACCACAAACTCTAAACACACTATAGGGACAAAAGTATTGGGACACCTGCTCATTCATTGTTTATTAAAAAGTATTAAAAAGAGCTGCTTCTGTTGGAGTAACTGTCTCTACTGTCCAGGGAAGAAGACTTTCTACTAGATTCTGGAGCAGCATTGCTGTGAGGATTTGATTGCATTCAGCAACAAGAGCATTTGTTAGTGAGGTCAGGATGTTGGATGATCATCACCCCACCTCATCATCATCCCCAACTTATCCCATCCAAAAGTACTGGATGGAGCTCCACCATCATCATTCCAGAGAACACAGCTCTTCCACTGCTCCACAGCTCCTCAATGCTGGGGGGCTTTATACCCCTCTAGCCCACGCCTGGCATTATACATGGTGCATGGTGGAGAGTCCTAATCTATTGGCAGTACTTCTTCTCTACAGGGACTAGACAAGCTATGTGTGTGCATTTGCACATCTGTGTCAGCAATGGGTGCAGCTTACAGTAGCTGAATGCATTTATTAGAAGGGGTGTCCACAAATATTTGGACAGATGGTGTATCTTCTGAACTAGAATGTAAGAGACACAGTGTCTCGGACTGAGAATACAGAGAGAAAGAAGAGTCTGATTTATTACTGTGACACAGAATGAAGTGGAACTGAATTATAGGTATGAATTTAGAAAGTTTTCTTTCTATAAAATTGTTTCAGATTCAGGAAACTATCAGGCAAAATCTGAAAATTCGAAATTCTCTTCATCAGAGCCCAAAACAGCGTAGTAAATAAAGTAAACTGATTTTTATATTTATGCTGATTGTTTTATGAAGTGGTTTATGTGTTTACAGTGGAGCACCTAATCAAGTCTATTACAGATACCTGAGCACCTGCACTCGGCGTGATCATTTATACATGCAGTTAGCACCATGCTAATTGGTGGAGTATTAGCTTCTGCATGCTAAGTATTATCAGTATTAGCTGAATGTATGCTAGTGTCCTCCATTCAGCATGCTAATATGTCTACATGGTTCTAAATAGGGGTATTAGCTTCCATGCTAATGCTAGTATCCATCATTTAGCATGATGCTTGGTGGTTAATTGATAAAAGCTAGTATCTCTCTCTTCAGCCAGAAGAACTCCTGTAGCTGCTGCCCAGGTCATCAGATCCAGACCCCTGACTGGACCAGCCAGCCCCTCCGTACTTGATGGCGATGGTCAGAAGCCGATCTGCACCAAGAGCCCTTCCAGCTTCAAGTACGGCTCAGCTCGACCCGCCATCCTTTAAGATCCATGGAAGACGAGCGTCCAGACTTTTTACTGTCCTGCACCGAAGTGGTGGAACGAACTTCCCCTGGGTGTCCGAACAGCAGAGTCCAACGCTCACTGTCCTCAACCCCAGACTGAAGACCCTCCTCTTCTGAGAGGACTTGGGTGAAGAGTAGAGTATTATGGTCTCCATATTGACTTGTGTTTAGTAGAGTCTAAGATTAGAGGATCTGGATTTTAGTCTATTTAAACTAGCTGAGGTTCTTCTTCAGTAAACAGTGAAGCTCCTCTGTAAGAACTCTGGAGAAGAACGTCTGATAAACGCTGTAAATGTTAAATGTAAATATAGTATAAATCAGTTATGTCACCATGGTGTCGCTGCTAATAGGATAACTGGTTGCTAAGATGTAAAATAGCGATGTTTTTAAAATCAGTCTGAGCCTCTAATATAGTTACTGTTGAGGAGACTGTACGATTACTCGACCTGTTGTAAGTCGCTTTACTCCACAGATTATATTTAACTTTCAGAATAAAATAGAAAAGAAGATGAATAATAATAATAATAATATTATTATTATTAATAATAATAATGCTAAAGATAATAATAATAATCTTCCTGAAGTTCTGCACTGAGAAGTAAGACAGGTTTAGACCAGGTCTGAGCTCTGGAGTTTACAGACTGGCTGAGTTGTCGCTTGGAGCTGCTGTTGTCCTTCTCAGAGCCCCCTCAGGTTCCCCCTCTGCTGTGGAGAGGTGGGCGGGGTCTGAGCTGCAACATTATCTCCGGTGTTTGTGGTGCCCAATGTGACAGAAGCTGCAGCCTGACTGGGTCTCACAGCAGCTCCTCACTGGAGGGTCTCTCACTGTTCTGCGAGGGGATCTGGAAGCACACCTGTCCGGAGCAGCCATGGGGAAGGTGGAAGGAGGGATGAAGTGTGTGAAATATCTGCTCTTCATATTTAACTTCATATTCTGGGTGAGTGGTCCTGACCCTGTGTGCCTGTGTGGAGTGAACTGAGGTGTGTGAGCTGATTCCAGGCCTGCTGGGTGCTGGTTCTGATGGGTTGGGTTCTGGTTGTGTTGAATGGGAGCACAGCTGTGTGGAAGCTCTGCAGGGCTGAAGCTCTCAGTATGGGAGTGTTTATCAGGCCCAGCGTGGAAAGGCTGACAGGGGCAGGCCCCAAATCAGATTTTCCATGAAGGAAAAACCCGCCGCCCCTTTTCCTCCTGCGGTGTGTGTGTGTGTGTGTGTGTGTGTGTGTGAGTGTGTGTGTGTAAGGGGTATGGAGCTGGAACAAGGGCTTCAGTGCCAAACACACTGCTTCACTGTTCAGGCCTATAAAACCTGTATGGAACACTTTGCTGGATGTGGTTTAAGCCTAGTCCTGAGTTTAAATTCGTAACTTAATTCCAGGTTTAAACTCAGTGTGGACTAAAAGAAACGCAGCGTTTAACCCCAGTCTCAGCAGTGAGTGTGTTTACCTGTTAAAAACACTGGACTCAGATTAAAGCCCAGTCTTGGACGTCACTGAACTGGTCAGGTTATTTCACCATTATAAAAAGGTTTAGGCTTAATCTGTAAAACCGGTCCTCCATAACCCAGACACACACTGAGTCTGTGGCCAGTGAGAGCGTCTGCCTGTAAAACTCTATCCAACATCAGGATAGAGGGGTCAGGGAGGTCCAGTGGACTGAAGCACTGCCGCTATGATCTGAGGATCACCAGTCCTCACCCTCCCAGTGGTGGGGGCATGGCTGGAGGTCGGGGGATTTGGCTTTCTGACTTTGGGAGAAAAAACAAATGAATCTGAAAAGAATAAACTGTTGATGTTCCAGTAGTGGAACACTTAGTGGTTCTACCAGCTGTTCTAGAAAGAACCATCATTTCTATCTAAAGCCATTCCCTGTTCTGAATTTGAGAGTAGATCATGCTGTCACAAGAGCTTTTCATTATTGAGGATTATCTTCATAACAGAACTGAGTTTTGTACCACACACACACACACACACACACACACTCTCACACACACACAGCTGAGTGTTTGTAGTGAGGAGTCAGGTGTTGGTGAAGGCTGTGGCTACTGGAGAGCTCCTCTGATGTAATACAGTCATTAGAACAACACTGTTGGTTCTCTTGTGGGGGTTCTCTGTCTGTTTTCTCAGCTCCAAGCCAAAAGATTCTCCTACACTCAGTCTAGCACCTACTGTGTTCTAGATTAAGTGTCAGGTCTGAGGTTTAAGGAGAGTGTGGGAGGATTTAGCATGCCGTTAGCACCATGCTAATTTGTTTACATTTGATCTTTTTCAATCTTTCACCTGTAAAAAATCAACGGAACCTTTCCCAGTCACACAGAACCATCTACAACCTGCAGAATTGCAGAACCATCTATAATACAGTGAGTCATTAGTAACTCACACAGCCATCCACTAACTTGTCGGACCATTTACATCTATTCACCTGTAGAACCCTCTACAACCTCACAGAGCCATCCCCTGAGTCCTAATAACAGACAGTTCAGAGTGAAAGGGAAAGTAAGAGGTGTGTGTGTGTGTGTGTGTGTGTGTGTGTGTGTGTGTGTGTGTGTGTGTGAGATGAGGTCAGATAAAGAGAAATTGGACAAGTATCTGATGAGGAAGAGCACGGGGGCAGCAGGATAGAAATAGAGTTCCTCAGAGATTGAATCGTGCGTGTGTGTGTGTGTGCGTGCGTGTGTGTGCGTGCGTGTGTGTGCGTGTGTGTGTGTGCGTGCGTGTGCGTGCGTGTGTGTGTGTGTGTGTGTGTGCGTGCGTGTGTGTGTGTGTGTGTTAAAGAGAAACAGTTGGCATGATCCTGACCTAGATACCCGGGTAAACTGACGTGTCATCAGCAGATGTATTGTAAATGCTGATCTCCAGCCCAGAGCTGTCTTTATCCACACACACACACACACCACTGTGGTCAGTGTACAGGCTAATGGATTTTTGATGTTTGATCAATAATCCGTTCAGGCTGATGCTGTAACTGATGATTCACGCTCATAATCACCACAGCCACGCCCACTACACCGCACACAGCTGGGAGGAGGCAGGATGTTGATCCCCAACCTCACAGCCCCATCCAGCCCTGTCCTCTAACCTCACAGCCCCATCCCCAACCTCACAGCCCCATCCAGCCCTGTCCTCTAACCTCACAGCCCCATCCCCAACCTCACATCCCCATTCAGCCCCATCCTCCAACCTCACAGCCCCATCCCCAACCTCACAGCCCCATCCAGCCCTGTCCTCTAACCTCACAGCCCCATCCCCAACCTCACATCCCCATCCAGCCCTGTCCTCTAACCTCACAGCCCCATCCCCAACCTCACATCCCCATCCAGCCCTGTCCTCTAACCTCACAGCCCCATCCCCAACCTCACAGCCCCATCCAGCCCTGTCCTCTAACCTCACAGCCCCATCCCCAACCTCACATCCCCATCCAGCCCCGTCCTCTAACCTCACAGCCCCATCCCCAACCTCACATCCCCATCCAGCCCCGTCCTCTAACCTCACAGCCCCATCCCCAACCTCACAGCCCCATCCAGCCCCATTCTCTAACCTCACAGCCCCCACCCCAACCTCACATCCCCATCCCCAACCTCACAGCCCCATCCAGCCCCGTCCCTAACCTCACAGCCCCATCCAGCCCCGTCCCCAACCTCACAGCCCCCGCCCCAACCTCACATCCCCATCCCCAACCTCACAGCCCCATCCAGCCCCGTCCCCAACCTCACATCCCCATCCCCAACCTCACAGCCCCATCCAGCCCCGTCCCCAACCTCACAGCCCCCGCCCCAACCTCACATCCCCATCCCCAACCTCACAGCCCCATCCAGCCCCGTCCCTAACCTCACAGCCCCATCCAGCCCCGTCCCTAACCTCACAGCCCCATCCAGCCCCGTCCCTAACCTCACAGCCCCATCCAGCCCCGTCCCTAACCTCACAGCCCTATCCAGCCCCGTCCCCAACCTCACGGGACCAATCCACAACTATATCCACAACCTTACAGAACCATGAAGAAACTTGCAGCACCATCTTAAAACCCACTGAACCATCCACAAACCAGTAGAACCATTTACACACTTGAAAAGTGGAGAACAGTCATGCAGAACTAACTGCACACTCACAGAACCATCTACAAACTGCCCATAAATGATCCGGTCTCTTTCCATCGAAACCAGACCACTGACCCAGAACCACTAAACCACCACATTTCCTAACGCTGACAGAGTGACGAGTAACGCATTACACACTCAGTTCTCCAGGAGAACACTGACGTACTGCTGCTGATGAGCGCTGATACCGAAAGTGCCCCGGTGGTGGAAATTCGCCCCAGGCCTGAAGAATTAAGTCATATTAAAAATGCAAGGCCAAGCCGGAACTTCTGTCTGCGTAACAGTGTTTAGGAGATGGAGGCGAGATTAACACATTAACCCTTACAGTCGCAGCTGGAGCTCTTTCTCAGAACCGTCCCGTTGCTCTAGTGATTTAAAGGTTTGTTTGATCACTGTGGGTTCCCTTTACTTTGCCAGGGAACGTCGTGAAGATTCACACAGTTCCGAATTTTTGGTGAAACATCAAGAACGTCTGATTCCACAGGTGTGAGTTTACTGGAGAACTGACAGAGCAAGGATCTACACTACACTCTTACAAAAGGGTTCCGTATAGAACCAAGACAACTCAAAGAACCATTCTAATGCTTAAATGGTTCTTTAACAGCTTACAGGTTCTTTGGATTGATGGAAACATTTTAGTATATAGAACACCTCCTTGTCAAAAGTATGTGGGCGCCGGTTCCTCCAAGGTTCTCCTGAAATCTGTGGTATTAATCAGGAGTAACAGCCTGTATTCTTCTGGGAAGATGTTGGAATATTGCTGGTATGAGAATTTGATTGCATTGAGCCCCATGATAGTGAGAGCATCAGCAAGATCAGGTTCTGATGTTGGATGATAAGTTCTGGATCACAAACAAGAGGAGAACGTGTGTTGATTTTGTTCCCATTTAATCTGTGTAGAACCATGACTTCAGTGCTCTGAATGATTCGTCTGTTTGGACAAAAATGTTTTAATTGTTCTATGTAGCACCAAAATGGCTCTGCTGTTATGAATCAGAGAACCCTTCCCTGTATTATTTAGAACCATTTTCATTAGACTGCAGATTGTTGTACGTAGAACCTTTTTAAATCGGGTCCTGCACAGCTCTAACAGTTCCACTGTTGTTAAAACAAATCAAGGAACCTTTTTTCAACACTACTTAGAACCACATTTGATTATAGTGTGTGTGTGTGTGTGTGTGTGTGTGTGTGTGTGTGTGTTGTTCCGGTCATTATTAATGTGAAAGCTGCCTGAGCTCTGTTAGTAATTATGGGATGGACGGTATCTGGGCTGTTAGCTGACGCTTTATCGCTGCAGTCAGGAGCAGCTCTCTGTTTACACACAGCCAAACACACAGACTGGACTTCTGAGAACAGGGCAGACCGCCCGGACCCCCTTCAGTCTACCACTCAGACAAAAACATACTGGACACCACACCTCAAACGACAGTTCAGCCAAACACCAAATCCTTCTAGTTTCCTCCCCCTTACCCCCAAATGTACTCAAGGAGTGAAGGCTAATGTAGCTAAGAGACATTTAAAGCTGGTCCAGAGGTTTCTTCTCCATCAACTGTCAGAAAGACTAATATCTCTATTCTAGTGTATAGGAGTGTTTATTGAGGTGTGTATGGACTAATATCTCCTATTCTAGTGTATAGGAGTGTTTATTGAGGTGTGTATGGACTAATATCTCCTATTCTAGTGTATAGGAGTGTTTATTGAGGGGTTTATGGACTAATATCTCTATTCTAGTGTATAGGAGTGTTTATTGAGGTGTGTATGGACTAATATCTCTATTCTAGTGTATAGGAGTGTTTATTGAGGGGTTTATGGACTAATATCTCTATTCTAGTGTATAGGAGTGTTTATTGAGGTGTGTATTGACTAATATCTCTATTCTAGTGTATAGGAGTGTTTATTGAGGTGTTTATGGACTAATATCTCTATTCTAGTGTATAGGAGTGTTTATTGAGGTGTTTATGGACTAATATCTCTATTCTAGTGTATAGGAGTGTTTATTAAGGTGTTTATAGACTAATATCTCTATTCTAGTGTATAGGAGTGTTTATTGAGGTGTGTATGGACTAATATCTCCTATTCTAGTGTATAGGAGTGTTTATTGAGGTGTTTATGGACTAATATCTCCTATTCTAGTGTATAGGAGTGTTTATTGAGGTGTTTATGGACTAATATCTCCTATTCTAGTGTATAGGAGTGTTTATTGAGGTGTTTATAGACTAATATCTCTAGTCTAGTGTATAGGAGTGTTTATTGAGGTGTTTATGGACTAATATCTCCTATTCTAGTGTATAGGAGTGTTTATTGAGGTGTGTATAGACTAATATCTCCTATTCTAGTGTATAGGAGTGTTTATTGAGGTGTTTATGGACTAATATCTCCTATTCTAGTGTATAGGAGTGTTTATTGAGGTGTGTATGGACTAATTTCTCCTATTCTAGTGTATAGGAGTGTTTATTGAGGTGTTTATGGACTAATATCTATTCTAGTGTATAGGAGTGTTTATTGAGGTGTTTATAGACTAATATCTCTATTCTAGTGTATAGGAGTGTTTATTGAGGGGTTTATGGACTAATATCTCTATTCTAGTGTATAGGAGTGTTTATTGAGGGTGTTTATGGACTAATATCTCCTGTTCTAGTGTATAGGAGTGTTTATTGAGGTGTTTATAGACTAATATCTCTATTCTAGTGTATAGGAGTGTTTATTGAGGGGTTTATGGACTAATATCTCTATTCTAGTGTATAGGAGTGTTTATTGAGGGTGTTTATGGACTAATATCTCCTGTTCTAGTGTATAGGAGTGTTTATTGAGGTGTTTATAGACTAATATCTCTATTCTAGTGTATAGGAGTGTTTATTGAGGGGTTTATGGACTAATATCTCTATTCTAGTGTATAGGAGTGTTTATTGAGGTGTTTATGGACTAATATCTCTATTCTAGTGTATAGGAGTGTTTATCGAGGGTGTTTATGGACTAATATCTCTATTCTAGTGTATAGGAGTGTTTATTGAGGTGTTTATAGACTAATATCTCTATTCTAGTGTATAGGAGTGTTTATTGAGGGGTTTATGGACTAATATCTCTATTCTAGTGTATAGGAGTGTTTATTGAGGTGTTTATAGACTAATATCTCTATTCTAGTGTATAGGAGTGTTTATTGAGGTGTTTATGGACTAATATCTCTATTCTAGTGTATAGGAGTGTTTATTGAGGTGTTTATGGACTAATATCTCTATTCTAGTGTATAGGAGTGTTTATTGAGGTGTTTATGGACTAATATCTCTATTCTAGTGTATAGGACTGTTTATTGAGGGTGTTTATGGACTAATATCTCTATTCTAGTGTATAGGAGTGTTTATCGAGGGTGTTTATGGACTAATATCTCTATTCTAGTGTATAGGAGTGTTTATTGAGGTGTGTATGGACTAATATCTCTATTCTAGTGTATAGGAGTGTTTATTGAGGTGTGTATGGACTAATATCTCTATTCTAGTGTATAGGAGTGTTTATTGAGGTGTTTATAGACTAATATCTCTATTCTAGTGTATAGGAGTGTTTATTGAGGTGTTTATGGGCTAATATCTCCTATTCTAGTGTATAGGAGTGTTTATTGAGGTGTGTATGGGCTAATATCTCAATTCTAGTGTATAGGAGTGTTTATTGAAGTGTTTATAATACTAATATATTGTAAGGGTTTTGAGGTCCATTTAGACATTTTCAGGGATTGTTTTTCAGGGATTTTGAATAATTTCTGGTGAGTGTACTGGGTGGAACCATTAAGGAAAGTGCTGCTGCTGTTCTGCTGCTTTCTTCAACGGCTCTATTTGTCTGCAGTGGAAAGTTCTGCAGCAGCAGAGCGTTTAACAGCAGCATAAAATCCACAGTAAACTTAAAAGAGCTCAAATGTTTCCACATATGTGGGAGCATCCATCCACATCCAGAAACACCACAGAGAGGTTTTCACTCTGGAGCAAGAGGACTTTAAGTGAAATGTCTGGTGTTTCCCTTTAAGACGGAGTGTTTTTATAACAGAATTGGTTTATTTATGTTAAATTCGTCTGCAGTGGTGAAACTCCAGACATCGTCCAGCTTTAAATTGCAGTAAATTGCTTTGTTTGTTGGTTGTTGGTAAAAGACAATAAAGGGTCTAGTGGATTGTAATGAATATGACTGGAAAAACACACACACACACACACACACACACACTCATTACCTCGAGTGTATTATGTGTGAGACGCATAGTGGCTCTATTGTGTGCTGGTTTATGGGATCTTACTGGGAATAGGCAGATGGGCAGGGCACAGGGAGGGGCTTAGAGGTGATGTAATGCTGGGTGAGGTTACAGGCAGATGGTGGGGGCAGTGATGGGGGTAATGGTAGGTGGTTTGGTGGGATGATTAAAGCTGTTGTGTGTCTCCATTGCTGCAGTACACCAGCAGAACTTTACACCAAAGCTTCATTAACATTAAAGTGATTAAAAATTCTCAAATTAAAATTCTCCAGAATGAGACTCTGCAGCTGTTCTTTATACAGTATCAGAACTTCCTGATGAACGGACCAATAGAGACGCTCCTACATGACTTCCATTGAAAGGTTTCTCCTCCTCCTGTAAAGCTGCTGATCTGGAGATACAAAGATTTGCCTGACAATGACAATACATAAACATCTAAAAAAACATTTTTTATTTAACAAGTGTTGACATATAAAATATACAAAGTAATAATAAACATTTAAATAAGAAAAAATATAATATTGAATTATAAAATATTAATTAATAAGAGTACATTTAATTAAAATGATAAATTAATGTTTAAGTGAATAATAGTAGTAAAAATGTTACTGCTAATAATATTATTAGAGTAAAAGAGAGAGAGTAAAAAAAAAGATTGAACATGAAATATTGTATAATGATGGTGTGTGTGTGTGTGTGTGCGCAGCTGATGGGCTCTCTGGTGTTGGCGGTGGGGCTGTGGTTGCGGTTGGAGCAGGACACTGTGGCTCTGCTGGCAAACGATGGAGCTCCTGAGAACTTCTTCATTGGTGAGTGAGCGTCCCGCGTACACCCCTCACCACAAGTATCTGGACACTCTGCTCTTTAAATCTGAAATGCAGAAATGTTTCAGATTCTACAGAATAAAAGTCCTGTGTATCAGACACACAGCCACGCCTCCCTCGCACAACACACACCTGTCAGGTGCTTAACCCAGCGGCCGGCGGCCCACACTCACTTCCTGCTACATCCCAGAGAGGACAGTGACGCCTCACACTCCTGCATCTCCCAGAGTGTAAAGGTCACATGATGAGCCGGATCTGTCTAAACACACACACACACACACACACACACACCCTCTCAAACTGTCAGAACTGATAATGAACACACGCTACTTCTCTGACAGGGAGAACCAGTAGAACCACAACCACTGATCTCCAACAGGTAGAGGAACACCAACTTCATCAGGGTGGAGCTGTTGACCTGCTGGAGAGCAGCTAGTGCTCAGGAGCATCTCCTCACAACGGCTTCCTGCAATAGTGACGACACATGTTCCATCCGTGTGAGTGAGAGTGTGAGTGAGTGTGTGAGTGTGAGTGAGTGTGTGAGTGAGTGAGTGAGTGTGTGAGTGAGTGTGTGAGTGTGAGTGTGTGAGTGAGTGTGTGAGTGAGTGTGTGAGTGAGTGTGTGAGTGAGTGTGTGAGTGAGTGTGTGAGTGTGTGAGTGAGTGTGTGAGTGTGTGAGTGAGTGTGTGAGTGAGTGTGTGAGTGTGAGTGAGTGTGTGAGTGTGTGAGTGAGAGTGAGAGTGTGAGTGAGAGTGTGAGTGAGAGTGTGTGAGTGTGAGTGAGTGTGTGAGTGAGTGTGTGAGTGTGTGTGTGTGAGTGTGTGTGTGTGAGTGTGAGTGTGAGTGAGTGTGAGTGTGAGTGTGAGTGAGTGTGTGTGTGAGTGTGAGTGAGTGTAAGTGTGTGTGTGTGAGTGAGTGAGTGTGTGTGTGTGAGTGTGTGTGTGTGTGTGAGTGTGAGTGAGTGTGTGTGTGTGAGTGTGAGTGAGTGTAAGTGTGTGTGTGTGAGTGTGAGTGAGTGTAAGTGTGTGTGTGTGAGTGTGTTCTCAGTAAGCGTGGTGTCTAAACACTGCAGGATGTCGACACTCTGCTTGCTTTAAAACAGGAAACTGTGGGTTTGGATATAAATACACACAAACTCTCCTACAGCTTCAGCAGCTCCGCAAAGGAGACCTGAGCCAGACGCTGCACCCCACCGCTGCACCCCACCACCACACCGCTACACCACACCGCTACACCACACCGCTACACCACACTGCTACACCACACCGCTGAACTACACCACACCGCTACACTACACCACACCGCTACACTACACCACACCGCTACACCACACCGCTGAACTACACCACACCGCTACACCACACCGCTACACCACACCACTACACCACACCGCTACACCACACCGCTACACCATACTGCTACACCACACCACTACACCACACCACACCGCTACACCACACCGCTACACCACACCACTGAACTACACCACACTGCTACACCACACCACTAAATTACACCATACCGCTAAACTACACCACTAAACTACACCACAGTGCTAAACTACACCACTAAACTACACTGTTAATCATCCTACATCAGTATCTGACCTCACTGATGCTGTCATGCTCATGGGGTTGAATGCAATCAAATCCTCCTCACAGCAATGTATAGCCTAACCAGAAGAGTAGAGGCTGTTACTGCAGTGAGTGGGCAGTGGTGGCAGTGGTGCTCTGTGGTTACAGCTCCGGGCTGTTGACAACAGGGTTGTGGGTTCGATACCCAGCTCGGCAAGCTGCCGCTGTTGGGCCCTTGAGCAAGACCCTTCACCCTCTACTGCTCTCAGAGCGCTACAGCAATAGCTGCCCACCGCTCTGAGCGTGTGTGTGTGTGTGTGTGTGACTGCACCGATGGGATAAAAGCGGAAGCAAAATTCCATCTGTGTCACAAAAATTGTCTTGATTTTAGTAGAAACTCTGGAGAAGCAGATGTCCACATACTTTTGGACAGGTAGTGCAGGTTTTAAGCTAGTCACAGGACAGCCATCTCAGAGATGATGATGATGATGATGATGTCAGCAGGGCAGTGAGAGTGTGTCTGGGTGTGGACTGTGTCTGACCACTCACAGCGTTAAATGTCCACCTTCAGTCCAGACTCCTAAATAAACACACCGCTATATTTATCTCCACTGCATCATCTCAGCTCCCCCTTTTCCTCCAGCTCCCCCCGCTCCTCCAGCTCCTCCAGCTCCCCCCGCTCCTCCAGCTCCTCCAACTCCTCCAACTCCTCCAACTCCTCCAGCTCCCCCAGCTCCCCCCGCTCCTCCAACTCTTCCAGCTCCCCCCGCTCCTCCAGCTCCTCCAACTCCTCCAACTCCTCCAACTCCTCCAGCTCCCCCAGCTCCCCCCGCTCCTCCAACTCTTCCAGCTCCCCCCGCTCCTCCAGCTCCTCCAACTCCTCCAGCTCCTGGCTGCTCTAGATCCATATCCACACAGATACACTGTAGGGACAAAAGTATTGGGACACCTGTTCATTCACTGCTTCTTCTGAAATCAAGGGTATTAAAGAGCCTCTCTACTGTCCAGAGAAGAAGACTTTCTACTAGATTCTGGAGGAGGAGCATTGCTGTGAGAATTTGATTGCATTCAGTGACCAGAGCATTAATGAGGTCAGTTTTTGATATAGGGAACAGTGAGCAGCAGGCTGATTGGTTTATTGCGCGTTCCCCCCCAAAACACTCCCATGATCCCAAAAAATGAAACATTTACAATCTGAGTAATTAAACCTCATTAAGATCCGAAGGGCAGAGCGATACTCTGAATCGGGGTAGATCCTGTGGGCTGATCCGCAGGTTCTTCAGTGATCAGGTCAATTAATTCAGTTTTATTCATCAATTCATTTTGAGTAAACTGATTTAAATATGTTAATGTTGTCAGTTTCTCTGAAGGAGAGGAATAATGAACATTTTAAACCTCCTGCAAGTCAGTCCAGCAGCACCGCACTCTGGAAATGACGCTGCAGTGTCCACACACACACACACACACACACACACACACAATACTTGTTCCACAGTTGCCATGGCGACAGTGTAAATGTTATCTGAATGTGGCAGGTTGTGTTTGGAAAGGAAAAGTTGGTGAGAACAGACTCTCTCTCTCACACACACACACACACACACACACACACACACACACACACACACACACTGTTTTGACGGGCCGTCGCCTCTGACCTCTCTGTGTTTGTGTAGTGGGCTGGGAGGCTGGGAGGCTGGCAGGGCAGGAGGGTCAGGCTATAAAGCACAGGAGGATCCGGTTATTATAGTAAAATTAGAAACTAAGGGGGGGCTAAGTGCAGGGTGCGTGCTGGACAGAGGGACATACTATATGTAGTCAAACTGAAAATAACATAGCAACCACTTGGGATACCATAACAACCACCTAGCAGCTCTGTATCACTGACCTGGGGTGCAATAGGAACTGCTTTTTAGTAAAGAAACTAAATATTATATAAATAAATAAAGAAGAAAAATTATGAATTAAGGATGGGGCTAAACTGATGTAGGGTGAAAGGGTGGGGCTAAACTGATGTAGGGTGAAAGGGTGGGGTTAAACTGATGTAGGGTGAAAGGGTGGGGCTAAACTGATGTAGGGTGAAAGGGTGGGGTTAAACTGATGTAGGGTGAAAGGATGGGGCTAAACTGATGTAGGATGAAAGGGTGGGGCTAAACTGATGTAGGGTGAAAGGGTGGGGCTAAACTGATGTAGGGTGAAAGGGTGGGGTTAAACTGATGTAGGGTGAAAGGGTGGGGCTAAACTGATGTAGGGTGAAAGGGTGGGGTTAAACTGATGTAGGGTGAAAGGGTGGAGCTAAACTGATGTAGGGTGAAAGGATGGGGCTAAACTGATGTAGGGTGAAAGGGTGGGGCTAAACTGATGTAGGGTGAAAGGGTGGAGCTAAACTGATGTAGGGTGAAAGGATGGGGCTAAACTGATGTAGGGTGAAAGGGTGGGGCTAAACTGATGTAGGGTGAAAGGGTGGAGCTAAACTGATGTAGGGTGAAAGGATGGGGCTAAACTGATGTAGGGTGAAAGGGTGGAGCTAAACTGATGTAGGGTGAAAGGGTGGAGCTAAACTGATGTAGGGTGAAAGGATGGGGCTAAACTGATGTAGGGTGAAAGGGTGGAGCTAAACTGATGTAGGGTGAAAGGATGGGGCTAAACTGATGTAGGGTGAAAGGGTGGAGCTAAACTGATGTAGGGTGAAAGGGTGGAGCTAAACTGATGTAGGGTGAAAGGGTGGAGCTAAACTGATGTAGGGTGAAAGGGTGGGGCTAAACTGCACTTAGCTGAATAGCGTGTAAATGCTTTGGCATTTGTCACAAAAGCGCTCCATTTGATATAAATGATGTGAATAAATGTGGGGTCGAGCTGCAGTGTAGCTGTGATCTGGGTGGTGGGAGGTTGTTTAATACTGTTTCTGAACTTCAAGCTTTTTTATTAAAAAAGGAAAAAGTGCAGGAATTATAATTTTGCGCCGGCCCTTTAAATCAGGCGCCGCCTCTCGAGTGTTCAGATAAATAAACACCCGAAACCACTGCAGGTTTCCACACGCCGAGCAAAAAGCATGAAGACGTACTGAGCTCAGCCAGGCCCACGCTCTCCCCCTCTCTCTGCTAAACTCAGGAAGGAAACCTGATGATAACCCTGCATCCGCCCAGCCCTCATCTTCAGTCTTTTACATCATCTCATCAACAGAGCGCTGTTCTCCATCCTACACTGCCCTCTGCTGGAGGAGAGAAGCAGTTACGCCTCTATCTCCGCTGTACTGTGGACTCAGCCTGCTGTGTTGGTTAGAGGCTCCATTTATTCAGGGGGGTTTCAGTCCACCTCTGAACTTTAAAGAATATTTTACAGAACATGACGTGTGTGTGTGTGTGTGTGTGTGTGTGTAGGGGTGTACATCCTGATCGTGGCCGGTGGTCTGGTGATGTTGGTGGGTTTTTTCGGATGCTGTGGAGCGGTGAGGGAGTCTCAGTGTCTGCTTGGTTCGGTGAGTCCAACATCAACACGCATCCATCCTCTCTGCACACGGGGGTCAGCAGGGTCAGCTGGGTCTCCAGAAAGAGAACTGAAGGACTTTTAAAACAGGAAACTGTGGGTTTGGATATAAATACACACAAACTCTCCTACAGCTTCAGCAGCTCCGCAAAGGAGACCTGAGCCAGACGCTGCACCCCACCGCTGCACCCCACCACTACACCCCACCACTGCACCCCATCGCTGCACCCCACCGCTGCACCCCACCGCTGCACCCCACCACTACACCACACCACTGCACCCCTGATCACATGAAGACAAGAAGAAGAAGCAGTGAAGCTTCAAACTGAAGAGATGTAGGAGAGCGGAGGGCTAGTTCACAGTTTTGGGCCTTTATAACAAGGATCATCTACTACTGTGTTTACTACAGCAATAGAATCCTGCACCTAATAACTGGGCTTACACACAGAGCCCAGCCCATCCCCTTCACCCACTGCACTGGGGAAAAACATTAAATTATATATCTATAATAAAGGCTGCTGAAATTGCTTCACACATACAAAAAAGGTAAAAGTGCATGTATTTGTCCTCCGCATTTAACCCATCTGTGGTAGTGAACACACACACACACACGCTAGTGAACTAGGGGCAGTGAGTACACACACACACACCCAGAGCGGTGGGCAGCCAACTCCAGCGCCCGGGGAGAGTGTAAAGGGCTCAAGGGCCCAACAGTGGCAGTTTGCCGAGCCCGGGAATCGAACCCACAACCAACAATAGCCCGGCGCTCTAACCGCTGAGCCACTGCCCAAACATTAACCCATTAGAAAATAAGAGAGATCTGACATGAAATAATTAAAAGAGGTAGGAATAAAAGGAGGATGCGATGCAGTGATGAACCTCAAAGCAAGACTCGATAAACAGGATTAAATAAAATGTAAAAAATAATAATAACAATAATAATAATTAGAAGTTGTTAAGCTCAGCTGTGTTAGGAGCATATTTGATGACATCTGGGAGATTATTCCAGCATTCAGCAGCATAACTAGATGTTGCTTCACCTTGTTTAGTTCGGACTCCGGGCGTCAGTAGCTGACCAGTCCTCAGAGGCCGGAGCTGCTGGGTTCATATACTGTTCACACTCTGTTTCCACTTCCAGTTCTTCGCCTGCCTGCTGATCATATTCGGAGCAGAAGTGGCTGCTGGAGTGTTCGGATTCCTAAATAAAGACAAGGTACAGCTCCAGTCAGTCCAGTTAGCATCATTTTCAGCTCTTTCAGTTTGCATGATTTCATTTCTTTGTAACTTTGAGATTCTGCAAGTAGAAGTGAATTTTACTGCAACAGAAATACAAACAGAAGTGGGAGCGATCGCAGCTCCCAAACGCCCGTGCTCAGGAGAACAAGAACCAATAGCCACCTGCAGTGCTGAGTTCCCTTTTAGAACCGCAGTGGAACGTTGGATAGCGAGCACAAAGCTGAGACCGCCTTTTTGTTCCGTTCTCCTCTACAGATCATTCAGGACATTCAGACCTTCTATTCAGAATCTGCTAAAGACACCAGCAGGAACAACACGGCCATCCTCTCCAGCTACCACCGAGTGGTGAGTTCCCCCTCGTCACTGCAGAACCGCGCTGTGGTTCCCCATTTCTAGGACCTGTAACAAGCAACTTTGTGGAACCGCACACAGTAGCAACCACATTGCAACCACCTGTGACACCATGGCAACAGCTTAATAACAGAGGAACCACTTAGAACGCCATAGCAACCAGTTAGGGACACCATAGCAACCATAACATTTTTTTAACATGACTATTATTACTACTACTAATAATACCTACTAACATTATATTATTATTATTATTATTATTAATATTGTTGTTGTTGTTATTTGTGTGTCTGCATTTGCTGGGTAATGACCATTTACCCCTTCTCTGATTGCTGTGTAGCTGAACTGCTGTGGAACTGCCTCAGCTCAGTCCAGCCAGTGCCCCGACATCCCCCCCGACACCAAGGTAACCTTCCTGTGTAATAACTTCACTCTGAACCACTGTAACCCTCTGCCCCACAGGCTGAACACACCTTCCATTTACATCTGCCTCTCCCAGTTCTCCCAGCAAATATTCAGTAGAACACTCCCACTCTAAAGCCCCTCCAAAAGTATTGGGACGGCATGGTCAATATTTTTTTGTTTTTGCTTTGTTTTGGGATCAGAAGATGATAAATCTGATCATTTACAGACATGTCTCCACTTTTATTTGAACACACTCCCCTTGCTCTAATGGCCAAAAGTATTGGGACATGTGTCTGTTAGTCTAGCTGCTTAAACAGGGGACAGTTCTGAATGCCTGCTGGAGCTCTGGAGTTGGAGCTCTGGAGTTGGAGCTCTGGAGTTGGAGCTCTGGGTTTCTCCTGAGAGAACGAGCGTTAAGAGCAGAGCGTTCTCTGCAGGAGGAGCTGACAGAGGAGGGAACGCTGATCAGAGACAACATAACAGTCTGGAAAGTTCTGAAAAAGAAAGAAATCTCAAAACATCCTGCAGAGCAAAAACTAACGACCCCGCCTGGCCCTTTCCTCTGGCCTCTGCACTCACTGTATTTCTGTTTGCCGTATTTCCCCACAGAACTGTGAAGTAGCCATTGAAGAGTTTTTCAACAGTAAGCTGTTCATCATCGGATACGTGGGGATCGGCATCGCAGGAGTCATGGTAATACCAGCCCAGCACAGCTGCATGACTTTACATCAATGAACTTCTCAATAGGAAAGATAGAATCATACTGCCAGACCTATTCATTCATTAATTAGTTTGACTCTGGCATCCAGCGCATGATTTAATATCTACTCTGAATTAGTCGGTCTCCACATGTCCAGAAGTCCTACAGTGCTCAGGTTCTGGCCGATCCCAGCCGGTCTTTTTATCAGTGTTTTGATCTCCACAGATTATCGGAATGATCTTCAGCATGGTGCTGTGCTGCGCAATCCGGAACAGTCGGGAGGTGATCTAACACGGGAGGTGATCTAACGCCGTCCACCACCAGGCTCCACACAGCACAGTAACAGCTGCAGGAAGAAGAAGAGACGTCCGTCGTTCAGAACCCTTCAGAACACCCGATCCGAAGCCAGCCAGAGGATCCCACACACTTTCTCTGCTTTGCCGCTCAGTCTGATCCAGCTCCGATCTCGGGGCTGTTTTCTTTTTCCCGCTGTTTTACCTGCTGGCTGGGTGTCGTAGTTCCGTTATTTACGTCTGGGTTCTGTTTATGTGTTTCTGTCTTTGTTTCCAAGTTCTAAACGTTCTAGACTGTTTGAGTGGAACTCTTTCTCCACCAGGTTATTTAAAGATGGGCAGCTCTCTCAGCTGTGCCCGCTGGTGCCATCGTGGTGCCATCATCACATGACCGATAAGGATATGATGTATTGTGAACTTGGGGGACCTATGGCATGATGGGAGGGAGATGGGCTTGAGTTAGTGTGCCACAACTAGCCTAACAACTTCCAGTCACACACACACACACACACACACACACAGTTTTATTATCTGAACAGCTTGTGGCTCCAGTATGACGCAGTCAGCTCATACACTATATGGACAAAGGTATTGGGACACCCTCACATTCTGCCTACAGGATCTTTTCTAAACCCATAGGCATTAATATAGAGCTGGTCTTACTCTTTAGCTCTAACAGCAGCAGAATCAGACCCCTGAATTCAGCGATTAAGAGGGGCGTCCCAATATATTTGTCCATTTAGTGAATTTTATTCCACTGCCGCATTATCTTTTTGGGGTTCTACACGTGGTAACGTCTCTGTGCATGCTAACACAGGTCTACGTGTGCTAACATGTCTCTACATGCTAACACATATTAACATATCTCAACAGAGGCTAATTTGCTAAGCTAGCTAACATGCTAACGTGCTTTGCGTTGGTTAATATGGCTCCTTATTATTCTGACTTACACACGAACATTAGACATTAGCTCATTAGATACTAATATGTTTCTGCACATGCTAGCGTCTCTACAGATGCTCATTTCCCCAAACACATGCTTTTATCCATGCTAAACTAGCTAACTAACGCAATATTAATGTGGACATATCACCATACATGCTAACATTGATATTGACTGTAGCTTCAAGGAAAGAGCTACCAGCTTCCCCTGCTCACAATATCCAGCCCAGTGTGGGCGGAGCTACGTTGTGTTGGCGCTTCTCAGCTGGGTGTGAAGTTAAGGTAGGCTACATGACGGGTGGAGCTAAGATCAAACACAGCAGGCTCCAACAGCATCTACTCCCTGCTGCTAGCATCACGCCGCAGCCTAGCCTGGTCGTACGCGTCCTGTGTGTCACGCTGAAAAGCAAAAAAAGGGAACTCTGAGTTAATTAATTCATTAAATTAATTTTAAATGACGAACCTGGACCAAATATGACCGATGTGATGTCTGCTTGGTGGAACAAACTGACTACCTGCACAACGTGACGCAGCACATCTCCCTTTCTTTCCGTACAAAATGTTTGTTTACTTACGGCTAGTGTCTGTTAGCCGCTATCTCCATAGCTGTAGTTCCCTTTCCACCAGCCTATTACTTTATTTTCAGTGATTTAATGAGCATGTAAACTGTTTGTCAGCCGGTTCACTTTTAAGACAATAGACAGGATAATAAGTGCAGCGCCACCCATAGCCTGGTGGGGGAGTCGCTAACAAAGGTCCTCCAACATTGGTCCATAAGCTTGAGCAGTGACTGTAGAAAACATGGACAGTGAAGCAACCACAGGTCAAGCGCCTCTGCTGGCTGGTTGCAGTATCTTGTAGCTCCGCCCATCCCCATATGTTTCAATGACAAAACTCCACCCATTTTCCATCTCATCTTCCTCCCCTAAACTGTCTCTCCATCTCCAGTGTCTCCTAATTCCAGCAGTTAGTCTCCCTGTGCTGATATTTTCCTCCAGAAATCAGTTTTAACCCTTACTCTGTTGTAAGAAGGCGGGGCTAACCTTAGGAAAGCAATGATTGACAGACAGACAGTCTTGGCCAGTCGTCTGCAGCAGGACCTGCATGGCGTCCTCTCTGTTCAGTACATGGAGGAGCTGAGCTGTAGAGGAACTTACATGAGCTGCACTTTTACTGCTTCTGTACTGGAAGCTCAGTGAAGACGGTCTGAGACACTGAGGCTCGGTCTGGGAGAAGGGGGCGGGGCTATAAATTATATCTATTAAGCAGACTCTGGTTGCAGATTGATCAACATGGCAGAAGGTTCTGGCTTCATTTCTAAAGAATGGACCGGAACAGAACCACGGAGGCCAGGTTTTCTACAGTCACTGGTTTCTAGCACTAGCTGACAGGCGTTGCTCGGTAGCGGGATGTACGCTGCGCTGCACTGCGCGGGGGTTTCATTGGACATTGAATCTGTTCAAGTATTAAAGGAGTGTGTGGCTTTTAAGGACATCTCTGTACATATCATATGACCTTTTCTACTCTGTCTCTGTGACGTGTGTGTGTGTGTGTGGTCGTGGATATCCGTGACGTGCTGTTGATTAGCGTAGCAGAGTGTGATTATTGGTATTTTAAAGTCATTCCTGTTTGATGGTGGTTTATAATCCGATCAGTCGTGCCTTGCTTTTTAACACAGGAACACATCCGGCCTGTTAGTGTGTGTAGGGGGGAGGTTCTCCGCACAGCACCCACAGAGCCCCCTACATTAAAAGAATCTGGTTCCGTTTTGGCTCCAGGTGTTCTTCAGGTATCTCCACTGGCCAGTCAAAAGTTTGGACCCACCTATGCAAACATTTGTGCTGCCCTACAAATGACATGTACTGTTCTTGTTGATGCTGTAAGTGAATCCCAGTGAGGTCACTGTGCTGCTGAGTTCATCACTCTGTCTCATGAAGACGTGCACTGAGGCTGCCCCTAATCTCCTGTGACACACGGAGGGGGGATGTAATCCGCTCAAAACCAAGGAACAAACTCAAAAGGTTTATTATTGTTATTTAAAAAAAACAAAACATTAAAAGGCATTTAAATGCATTAATGAATTAATAAAAGAATATATATATATATATATATATATAATAGATACCACTTTCTAGCAAGGAAAACAAAGAATGAAGTCTAAAATGATTAAACGAGCTTTAGAGTATCCTGTAATGAATTGCAGGTGAACAGACACGTCTTCAGAAGCTAGGTTACAGTTTATTTATAGAATTTTAAAAAAAGTAAATTCATGTAAACTGTGTCTAATTTCATATTCAAACCTATTGTTTAAAGTTTGCAGACGACTAAACGCGACTTTTAGTTTTAAAGCAGAAGATGAACTTAGAAGCTGCTTGAGGAAACTGTTCAGACAGAGAGGAGCTCCTGAAGTCCAAAAGTCTTATTTTATAGTTTTCCAACTAAAGAAGAGCCCTTTATACAAAAGTGTCCAAACTTTTGACTTGAACTCTAGAACCTGAAAAAGTAAACAGCAGCAACTGATCTTAAAGATCTTAAATCTAGTCTAGTCTAAGTCTCCAGTGTGTGCCTGTGAGACTGTGGGAGGTTTGGACTGTTCAGTAGATCTTTGGTCTTATTTCAGACTTAATTGAACGCAGAACCGGAACCTGCTGACGAAGTGAAACACTTCCAGGAGATAAAAGGTTTTCTAACAAACAGAGGTTCTAATATTCCTGCGTTGATTCAGTCCTGAACCGAACCATTAAACTTGACTGGAGTTGAGTTGAGGCCTGGGGCCGACGGGCCTGCTGTGTGGGGAAACGGTGTGTGTTGGTGTAGGTGTGTGTTCTGGTTTACATGTGTACGCTGGTTCAAGTGTGTGCTCTCTCTCTTACACACTCACACTCTCTCTCTCTCTCTCACTCTCTCACTCTCTCTCTCTCTCACTCTCTTTCTCTCTCTCTCTCTTTCTCTCTCTCTCTCTCACTCACTCTCTCTCTCTCTCTCACTCTCTTACACACTCACACTCTCTCTCTCTCTCTCACTCTCTCTCTCTCTCACTCTCTTTCTCTCTCTCTCTCTCACTCACTCTCTCTCTCTCACTCTCTTTCTCTCTCTCTCTCTCTCACTCACTCTCTCTCTCACTCTCTCTCTCTCGCCCCGCTCCAGCTGTTGGCTTTCTGTAGGAGCTTCCTAATGAACAAACCCTCTGTGTCGTCTCGCCTGTGAGAACAACAATGAAGATATTTTTTGTACTGTAAACAAAACAACATCGCTGTTATTGTTGTTGTTGTTGTTGTTGTTGTTTTTAGTGTTGAAGTGTGTAATTTATTTATCGGCTGACCTGTTCAAACACATTCAGGCTTCTCAGGAAGATCGCTGTACCTGATCAGATTAAACTTCTCTGAAGTTTCTGCTTCTGTTCTCTGGTCTGTTCATGTGGCGTTACGTCACCCTAGTCTGATTTATTCATTTCTTTATAGATTTTTTATATATTTATATTTATATTGATTTTTATATATTTATTTTACAGCCATCAGATAGATTGTAAATGTACTGTACATATTTAGTTATACTGTGGATGCAGAGTGTTCTTGATCTTATCTGAACTTACTGGATTTATTGTCAGTATTTTAGTATTTATTTGAACTACTTAAAAAAAAGCAGTCGATCAATCAACCTGTAATTAAAGGTGTGTTCAGGAGTCTAATATAAGGAATAAAATATACATATCAAATCAGAGATCAGATTGAAGTTAAATGAACAAAAAAAAGTAAATATAAAAATAAAAATAATAAAATAATATCATCCCATTAAAATAATTATAAACAATAAATAAATACTATAAAAAAATCTTACCCACTTCATCCTGTTCAGGGTCATGGTGGTTCCGGAGTCACTGGGCATACGGGGCATCAGTCCATCACAAGGTGCCACAGACAACCGTTCACCGACCAGTACGTTCCGAGGAAACCCTGACACTTTCACGGACAGCAGGAACACCACCACCAATAATAATAATAATAATAATAATAATAATAAATAAAAAGAATAGTAATAACCAAAACTTACGGACATTAGAAAAAACAAACTGCTTTTTTATCTAAGATTAGATAAACAGTACAGGACTGGATGGAGTTGGATTGTGATTAGATATTCAGATTGGATCATTAGATTAGATTAGGTATTGATATTAAGTATTTATATATTGGGATTAGGTATTAAGATTTGATTAGACACTGAGATTGGATTAGGTATTGAGATTAGGTATTTATATATTGGGATTAGGTATTAAGATTTGATTAGACACTGAGATTGGATTAGGTATTGAGATTAGGTATTTATATATTGGGATTAGGTATTAAGATTTGATTAGACACTGAGATTGGATTAGGTATTGAGATTAGGTATTTATATATTGGGATTAGGTATTAAGATTTGATTAGACACTGAGATTGGATTAGGTATTGAGATTAGGTATTTATATATTGGGATTAGGTATTAAGATTTGATTAGACACTGAGATTGGATTAGGTATTGAGATTAGGTATTTATATATTGGGATTAGGTATTAAGATTTGATTAGACACTGAGATTGGATTAGGTATTGAGATTAGGTAACACAGATAGAGAGACAGCTTGATGAGACTGTAATAAATTCTACTGCAGGTGAGCAGAAAGAACCACGCCTGTAAACGAGAGCGTGTGAAGAACCTGAAGACTTAAAACCTAAAGATTTAAAGGTTCTGCACCAGTTTTACAAAATTCCTTACATTTACATCTCCAACAAAAATGGTTCTTTAAGGGAACCCTGTGGAACCTTTAGTGTAAAGCTCTGTACTGATTTAAACACAGCCAACGTATTACTCCAACTCCAGGAAGTGAGGTCTGATGGTGGTTTGAGGTCTGATGGTGGTTTGAGGTCTGATGGTGGTTTGAGATCTGATGGTGGTTTGAGGTCTGATGGTGGTTTGAGGTCTGATGGTGGTTTGAGATCTGATGGTGGTTTGAGGTCTGATGGTGGTTTGAGATCTGATGGTGGTTTGAGGTCTGATGACGCTTTAAGGTCTGATGACGCTTTGAGATCTGATGACGCTTTTAGGTCTGATGACGCTTTGAGATCTGATGACGGTTTGAGGTCTGATGGCGGTTTGAGGTCTGATGGCGGTTTGAGGTCTGATGACAATTTGAGATCTGATGGTGGTTTGAGGTCTGATGACGGTTTGAGGTCTGATGACAATTTGAGATCTGATGGTGGTTTGAGGTCTGATGACGGTTTGAGGTCTGATGACGGTTTGAGGTCTGATGGCGGTTTGAGGTCTGATGATGGTTTGAGGTCTGATGGCGGTTTGAGGTCTGATGGCGGTTTGAGGTCTGATGACAATTTGAGTTCTGATGGTGGTTTGAGGTCTGATGACGGTTTGAGGTCTGATGGCGGTTTGAGGTCTGATGACGGTTTGAGGTCTGATGGCGGTTTGAGGTCTGATGATGCTTTGAGATCTGATGGTGGTTTGAGGTCTGATGACGGTTTGAGGTCTGATGGTGGTTTGAGGTCTGATGACGCTTTGAGGTCTGATGACAGTTTGAGGTCTGATGGCGGTTTGAGGTCTGATGGTGGTTTGAGGTCTGATGACGGTTTGAGGTCTGATGACGCTTTGAGGTCTGATGACGGTTTGAGGTCTGATGGCGGTTTGCTGTATTGTGTGTCAGCTGTCTCACATAACTTCTCAAACCTCCTGTATCTCTGAGACTTGGCTTAAGTTTGAGGAGGAGCTGCCAAACGCTGAACTGGTCCTCACCAGCAGATGTGATGCTTTATAAATGAGGTTAGTGTTATTTTCGGTTACAGCATTCAGGCTATAGAGGTTCTACTGAGCTCGCCCCACAGTTATGTCCGAGCACATCTCTTAGAGCTCTCAGTGTGTTGAATGATCACAATGTTAAAAACTAGGTTAAAGTATTTTTCCAGATTTTGCATCAATATGTTGGTGTTATTTCTGTTTAGTATTGAGGTGTGAGGTATGTTGATTGTTGCTAAACAGTTACCAATGAACTGCTGTTACACATTAAATATTTCTATTGACTGTGGATGAATACACTCTTCAGTTCTGTAGTGTAAGTGTATATCTTGTACAGCTGGTTAAAGCTTGCCTCTCCTGAGCTCTGCTTGGCTGGAGTTTCATCTTTCATGTTTGAAATGTGGGTAACAGCTGCAGGCAGAAGGTATGCATCAGCAATGCAGAAGCAGCAGGTTTGAGTTTCAGCAGAGTGGACACTTCATACCCCGCCTGGAACCACTCCCATCAGAGTCTTTTAGAGAATACGTCAGCCTGGATGGATCTCTTGGATTTCTCAACATAGTGGCATATGATTGTTCCTTAAATCAGAGTAATATCATTGTAAAGTCCTGCTACCTCCAGTCTTAGCTCCCTAAACCAGACCAGAGGTGTCCAACAGGCTCCTGAAAATGGAAACATCTATTGGCGTTCCCAAGCCAATGACATTCTCTAGGCTCCCCAAGCCAGAGGCATCAATCAGGTTCCCCAAACCAGATACACCATAGTGGCATGGGATTATCCTCAATCTATAGTACAGTGATCCTGAATTGCTGCTCAGTCCAGTTCTTTCTCCGTAAGCCATAGTTATCTTCCAGGCTTCCAAACCAGAGGACCTGAGGTGTTTACCAGGCCCCCCAAAATAGAGATGTTCAGCAGGCATCCCAGTGAAGGAGCATCATTAATCAGGGGTGTCTGTTGAGCTCCACAGGCTGGGTCAGGCTCCCTAATACTAAGATGTTCACCAGACTTCTTAGGCCTGATGCAGTTGCAGGCTACTCATACTCGAGGCATTCAGACTACAGACTACCTGAGGTAGAACTGTTCATTGGGGTCTTCTAGAGGTGTAAGAGGTGTCTACTGAGCTCTAACAGGTTCCTCGAAGCACATCAAGCCAGAGGTGTTTTTCAAGCTTCCTAAACCAAACCAGAGGTCTCCACTGGGTTCTCGAAGCCTGAAGCCAGAGATTTTTCTCTATAGGCTTCCCAAGCCAGAGGTGTCTGTCAGTATCCCCAAGCCAGAAATATCTTGTGGGCTCCCTAAACCAGGGGTGCCAATCAGGCTTCCCAAGCTAGAAGTGAACACCAGCTCCTTAATCCAGAGGTGTCAGTTAGGCTCTCTAACGAAGAGGCACCAGGGGGGCTTTGCAAGCCAGAAGCCCCTACTATGCTTCCTGGGTCCCAGGTCATCATCATCCCTTGGCACCACTTGGTTCCCAAAGTACTATATTTAGACATGCTTGTTGATGTTGTGCCAAGGCTCCAGCCTTTGTGTCAGTCCTATTTTGTGACTGCTGCCCAGCTCCCTGTCACCCATCTCACTCCCAGTGACGGACACTTCACTACCCTTCTCTCTGTTACTGTCAGTCTCAGCTCATTTCACAACCCACATCCCAGCCACCACCTCTGTTCTGGTCCATATCCCAGACCCATATCTCAGTGCCGTTCCCGGTCACCATGTCGGTTTGGGCCCTGTCTCAGTCTCCTCTACAGATCTGGCCCAGTTACTACCATGGACATTTGTCTGACCGGAGGGTTGAGCAGTCTAATGTGCTGTGTTCAGGTGTCAGTCTCCTCTGGAGGTGTGGGTTCAGATGCAGTGGTGCTCAGTGGTTAGAGAACTTGGCTGTTGATGACAGGCTTGTGGGTTCAATACCCAGGCTTGACAGGCTGCCACTGTTGGGCCCTTGAGCAAGGCTTTGTTCACTGTCTGCCACAGCAATGGCTGCCCACCGCTCTGGGCATGTGTGCTCTGCATGAATGGGTTAAAGGTGGAGGTGTTCGACACAAATAGTGAATATGGGTGTCTTTGTGTTCAGACTGGGATATGAACCCAGTTCTCCTTGTCCAGTGGATGGATCTACTTCTCTTTGTTTGCCTTAATCTTTGTGTAGGGCGTGCTCTTGGTTTTAGCAGCAGTGTAAAAGTTTCAGCTGAACTACTTTCTGCTAGTTGTGTAGTGTAATGCAGCAACTCTAGTGACTCATTTAGCATTTAGCCTTTCCCCAATTCCTGAAGAAAACACAGAAAAACAGATGAACACTGTCTTTATTTAGCTTTTGCTCGTTCACTGTTATTCAGAAATCCTTGGCTTAACCTGTTTTACCAAACGGTTCATTCACCAGGTTCCTGAATGAGATTCTCACTCTGTTCAGAGGTCAGGACTGTGATCAGGACTGTGATCAGGACTGTGATCCAAATTCAAAGTATAAAAATGCAAAGTAAGAAGATCAGGGATCTTCAAGTGGTCCTTCAAAAACGCTGTTCTCTAATACTAAACCTACTGAACATGTCCGCCACTGATTGCACCTCCCCGTAGTTAGTGTTGTCCTATAAGAAAGCACAACCCTGAACAGATAATGAAAAATAAAAAGCCAGTAGTCGCTACCAGAAGTGACCAGTAGGCCAGTATTACTTAGGTATGTTGAATATGTAGTGGCGATTGGACACTTGCAAATGTGCAATCTGCAGCCTAAAATCTGAAAGAGCATCAAAACTAGAACTAAATATGGTGTATATATATATATATCTGTTTTCAGAGGTTTGTTTCACCTGCCTGGACGGCTCTGCTGAAGCTCAGAAGGTAAAAATCCAGCTGAGCTGCAGCAGCCATCCAGGCAGTTGGTGGCTTTTTACTTTCCGAACATGGATTTGCCACCTTTATCCATCACATTACTCATCCCAGCACCCTTTAAACAGGGTTGACATAAACTAGACAGAGGACACATCCATTTTGATGCCCCCTAAAAAGCCCCAGTTCTATCGGTAAAGAGGGACAAAAGTAAATGGACGAACAGAGAGGAAAACGCAGGACGTTTTCTGATATTTGAGAGTAGGAGACGTGACATGACATTCATTCCCTCATTGAGGGAAACCAAAGGCTGTTCCTGGAGATATTTTTCAAAAAAATGAAAATGACATTGTCAAGTGCAATGTTGTCTTGGCTTCAAGAAAGCCAGCCGTACATGCCAGTGTTAGCATTTCATTAACACATCTCCAACTCACACCATAAACCACATCATTCTCCAAAAGTCCTGTCAGTTACAGTCTGTGAGGGTACAGCTGCCTCAGGCACTTCACTTTAAAGGAATAGCTGGATGGAAAAAATCAAATTTACATAACTGTAAAGTGAACTTTTCATTGAACTATCGCTTTAATGCTGGTAATGATGGTTCCAGTGCTGGCGTTTAGGCTGAGTAGAGGTTAAAGGGGTATGTGCCCAGGAGGAATTCTCCCACGCCGATGAAGTAAACCACTTGTGCGATTCCGAAGAGTGGAGCGATGACCAGAGCCCTGCAGCCGGCGCCCTTCAGCAGAGCAGACGGGCCTTCCTTACGAACGATCTTCCTGCAGGATGCAAGTAAGCATACTTCCTTAAGTTTTACTATTTTCACTATTTGACACACTCTATAGACAAAAGTATTGGGACACCTGCTCATTCACTGCTTCCTCTGAAATCAAGTATATCAAAAGAGTTGATCCTGCTTCTGTTGGAGTAACTGCCTCTACTGTCCGGAGAAGATCTACTAGATTCTGGAGGAGGAACATTTCTGTGAGGATTTGACTGTATTCAGCAACAAAATCATTAGTCAGGTCAGGATGTTGGATGATGATCACCACCCCACCTTATCATCCCCAACTCCCCAACTCATCCCAATCAAAAGTACTGGATGGAGATGCTCCACCATCATTCCAGAGAACACAGCTCTTCCACTGCTCCACAGCTCCTCAATGCTGGGGGGGCTTTATACCCCTCTAGTCCACGCCTGGCATTAGGCAGCATGGAGCCAATAGGGTCATGTTCATTTCAAGCAACTTCAAGTAGCTGAATGCATTCATTAGAAGGGGTGAATATTTGGACATATAGTGTATTTAGATGTGTTTGTATGTAATGTATTAAGTAAATAAGTTAACATTTTATATATAGATAGTAAGTGTGTGACTTAGCAGGTGTCCCAATACTTTTGTCCATATATTGTATCAAAAAGTTCTGTACATAAAGGCTGTGTAAATGAGAGGGTACCTGACGCAGTCCACCACTCCACTGTACATCTCCTCATTTGCACTTTTATTGAGCGACTGCAGCCGCGTCTTCACCACTGAGAGAGAGAGAGAGACAGGTCAGTTTAGATCCTGCTACTCATCACCAACACACACCAACACACACCAACACACACCAACACACACCAACACACACACTCACCGTCACAGGGGCTGACCGCTATGGCTGCCGTGCTTCCAGCTGCACAGCCTGAAGCGAAGGACCAGTAAAACGGAGCGTTTTCAGTGTCTGAAGGTTTTCCCAGCTGGTTCAGGTGGGCAAAGAGCGGGAAATAAATGACGGAAAACGGGATGTCCCTGTAAACACACACACACACACACACACACACACACACACACAAACACTGAATGTCTGAATGGGAGGGGCTAAACTGCTGTAGGCTGAATGGGTGGGGCTAAACTACTGTAGGCTGAATGGGTGGGGCTAAGCTGCAGTAGGCTGAATGGGTGGGGCTAAGCTGCAGTAGGCTGAATGGGTGGGGCTAAGCTGCAGTAGGCTGAATGGGTGGGGCTAAGCTGCTGTAGGCTGAATGGACGGTTCCATCAAGTGGATTCTTTAAAGTCAGGTCCTAAATCCTACCTCATAAGTGTGGCTCCGAGGCCCTTGTAGAGGCCCTGGATGCCGCGGGTCCTCAGCAGCTCCTGAGCAATCTGCATGGCTGAAACTGGGCGCATGTAGCTGCAACTCAGCACAGTCCCTCCTCCTGCCGCAGAGGGCACCACCGCTAGGTTTCTCTGGGCCACTGCAACAAACATTCAGTTTTAGGTAGGTGGTTTTAATGTTATGGCTGATTAGTGTAAATTTTGTGTGATTTTCTCAGAAATTCCAAATAACTGTTTTCTAGGTCCTGCAGTTTGACTACGTTCCTCAGTCTGGTTTCTCTCGGTTCCTCCTTCTGCTATATGAGTTCCTTGTTATTATTCACAACTATTTCCAGTCCTGGTGTTCCCCTGGTCTTATTGTCTTCTGCCTGCTGACAGCTGATGGTTCTGGGTTGAATGAACAGGCAGGTGTAATGGCTTTACCTTCTCTAAATCTGACTGCTGACACTGGGTACATCTGGAGCAGCTTAAGGGCACCATGCTGCCTAATGCCAGATGTGGGCTAGAGGGGTATAAAGCCCCCCAGCATTGAGCTATGGAGCAGTGGAGGAACTGTGTTCTCTGGAATGATGGTGGTGGAGCTCCATCCAGTACTTTTGGGATGAGTTAAAGTGGCAGAACTAATCATCACATCAGAACCGGACCTCAACACGTAGTGCAAAGCTTTCCTACAAGAGTAGAAGCTGTTACTGCAGCAAAGGCTCCAATAATGGCCTGAGTGTCCACATACTTTTGGACACCTATCTGCATCAAGTCCTCCTGTATAACTAAGTGGACGGTAATCTTTCACAGTAATTGGTCTCACCGAGTCTCCCTGCATCTTGAAGTTGGATCTTCAACATCTCCATGGGCGTGGTGATGATCACCTGACACACTCCAGCTCCACAGCCCGCCAGCATCTCCTTAAACACACTCAGTTTTGGACTGTGGTAAAAAACACACACACACACACACACACACACACACACACACACTCAGCACCTGATCCACACACCTCTCCTCATCTCACCCCGGGAATCACCCCTGAAACTCACTCTCCCCTGCTGAGCTGGTGACGGAAGAAGTCGTTAGCCGCCAGTTTGATGGCCTTCTCTGGGGTCACCAGGGTCAGGTTGACTGCTGCACCTGCGGAAACCAACCGTCAATCACTTACATTAATTTAAATATTAAAATAAAATAAAGCTCATATTCCTCAGTGTGGTCATTTCTTTAAACGGACTGAAACTAAGGCACCTCTTACTTAAAGGGTTCAGGGCTTTTAAGGGTTTTGGGCTGAATGGTTCTTTGCTCTTTGTTGGTAGATGGTTCTAGACTGGAGAAAGAGGGCTGAACTATCGTTACAAGAACCCAGGAGAGTCAGGAGTAGAGAACCTTTACAGAGTCAAACCCTTCTGCTGTGGGAAAGCAGAGAACACTGTCAGCGAGGGTGAGGTGAGTGACGTGAGGGAGGCCTGGGTGTCAGTTCAGGGCAGGACGTTCTCCCGCAGGAAAGAATGTGATCCTGAGGGTTGGGTAAACGTGTGTGTGTGTGTGTGTGTGTGTGTGTGTGTGTGTGTTCTGAAGCTGTTCCTACCTCTGTACATGCCAAAGTAGCCCTCAGAGCGGACAGTTTTAACCAGACAGTCCATCCTAACCAAAACAACAGCATTGAGAACATTAGGCTTCTGTTTACGGGACGCTCTCAGAGAGGATTGTTTAATCAGGATTAGATTAATAGATAGAATAATAGAATATTTCACCATATGGAGCAAAATCATTCATTTTATTTATTTATTTAATATTTACTTATTTCTCTCTATTCTTATCTGAGCTGCATCTGTGGAGATGTTCATATTTATAAACAATGAATGAATACCTCACTCACACACTCACACACACACTCACACTATAATAGTAATATGTTAAAACATGTTGAAGTTGCATCAGCTGCTCCTCAAACTTCAGGAAACTGGTTTTACAGCTTCAGCTTCACAACCGTCCTCCTGCTCTCCTGCAGAGCTCCTACAGGTGACTCAGCACACAGGTGAGGAGAGCGACAACTCGTGTTTCTGAGTCTGATAAGGTTTATAAAACAGAGAGAGAGAGAGAGAGAGAGAGTACAGAACCTACATGCTCCTGTAGACGTTCTGGCCGCTGCGCTGGTTCTGCAGCCGGGTCTTGGCGAGGTCGATTGGGAACACACACGTTACCCCCACCATACCGGCCACCCCACCGTTAATCAGCTTAGCAGGAAGACTGAGGACAAGAGCAACACGTCCTGTCACCACGATCTAAACCCGATCTAGACCTGATCTAAACCCGATCCAAACCCGATCTAGACCTGATCTAAACCCGATCCAAACCCGATCTAGACCTGATCTAAACCCGATCTAGACCTGATCTAAACCCGATCTAGACCCGATCTAGACCTGATCCAAACCTGATCCAAACCTGATCTAGACCTGCTCTGATTCGTCTGATTTCATACATTTTGTTCTGGAAATGGAAGCATCCTAGAACTGGACTAAAAACATCAGAACTGGACTAAAAACAGAAGTACTAGACTAAATACACTACAGAAGGGCTAAGAACAGTAGAACTGGACTAAAACATCAGACAGCACAACTGGATTAACAGTGCTAGAACTGGACTAAAAGCAGAACCTAATTAAAATCAGTTAAGGGTTCTGGACTAAAAACAGAAGTTCAGGACTAGAAAAAGCAAAGCTGGATTAGAACCAGTAGAAGTGGATCACAGTCTGATCCACTTTTGAGTCAGAACGTACCTGATTGGTTGCTGAGCCATGGTGCTGCTGGGTGGTGTGTGTCGGTGTGTGTTGGTGTGTGTGGGGGCAGACGCAGAGGCAGTAGCAGTGTGTGTGTCAGCAGAGCTCCTTTATATAACCTCACACACCCTGTAGCTCAGACCCCGCCTTTAAACCACACCCCCTTATTAAACCCCTCCCCCTCTGTTGTCTGAAATTACTCACACTCATACACACGCGTATGATCATGTCTGTAAGGCAGGAACAATTTTAAAACAAATATTTTGGGCTTTTCCGGAAGCAGTCGGAGTATTAACTTTAATCATTCAGTAGATCACATTAATCAGATTAAACAGCTCCTCTATCCAATCAGATTACAGAAACCTGCATAACACCACCTCATCTTACAGCTACTCAGCCTGTCTAATATGACCTTTTTTTAGATTATTGGGGATTTTGGGGGGATTATTGGGTATTTATAGGGATCATTGGGGGTTATTGGGGATTTTCAATTTATTTATTAATATGTTAATATCTGTATGAAAGGGAAGATGTTTATTTGACTTGTCTTTAGTTTAGTACAGTTAAAAGGTGAGTTAGTGCCACACCCTGAGCATCCATCAATAATTAAACATCATCAGTTATTCAACATCATCATTAAATCATTATCAGTTAGCAGCACACGAGGACCGAGGAAGTTCAGATCACTCTACAAATTCATCAAAATCAGATTTATTTATTAGCAGTTTTTGAGTTTATCACATTACAGCTGAATCACTGCTTTGCTCAAACGGCCTGCTGGTGTTTTAAAGGAGCCGTTTGTGAAAAACAGAGTGTCGTTCTGATCTGACTGCAGATTCAGCTGATCAGACGAGCCATGTTTGGAATTTGATGTGTGCTTCTTTAGCTTTAGGCTAATGTTGCTAACAATCACTGGACTAAGACTGTCTCCATACTCTTCAGTCATGTTACTCTGAATGTTTATCAAACGGCTCCTTTAATCTGCAGGTGCGGTGGGCTTGTCGGAGTGTGTGGACACACTCGTTTGTGACAGTTTTGCATTTACTGCAGTGGCAGCAGCGGGCGACCGGGTAAAAATACAGCGGGTCAACATGGGCGGGGCATCCAGGCACTTCAACAGACCGATACACGACCGACTGATAGACACACACTCTCTGAATCAGAAACTTCCTTCCCACGAAGCCTCGGAGATTCGCATCCTGACAAACAAACAAACAAATGAACAAAATCAACAATGTTTACAGAGTAAAGGACTGAATCATTACCTGACCGATCAGGAGACACTGTCTGCACCTCTACACTGCTTCTCCGGTCTGTAAGAGTGTATCTGCTCAGTAAATCACTGATATCAGAATAAACACTAATATCACTCCTACAGAAAGTGGTGGAGGTTCTCCATCACTGTGTTCATCATTAGAACATCTCCAAAGTTCTCCTCATGGAGTCTAGTATTATTTAGAGTTCTCCTCAGATCAACACCTGGTTTGGTGGTAAATCAGGGCTTAATGGTGGTAAATCAGGTGAGCTGCTGCTGTTGATCTCACTACTTTCTTCAGAATGAGAAGCTCTTGTTTCTCCTTTTTACTGGATTTATGTTCAGCTGCTTTATCTGTTCTGATCAGATCTGGAGCTTCTAGTAGAACCCTCTCACTGCTGAGAGACGGGGGTAGAGTGATGGGGTTAGAGTGATGGGGTAGAGTGATGGGGTTAGAGTGATAGGGTAGGATGATGGGGTTAGAGTGATGGGGTAGAGTGATGGGGTAGAATGATGGGGTTAGAGTGATGGGGTAGAGTGATGGGGGTAGAGTGACGGGGTAGAGTGATGGGGTAGAGTGAAAGGGTAGGATGATGGGGTTAGAGTGATGGGGTTAGAGTGATGAAGTAGAGTGATGGTTAGAGTGATGGGGTTAGAGTGATGGGGTAGAGTGATGGGGTAGAGTGACGGGGTAGAGTGATGGGGTAGAGTGATAGGGTAGGATGATGGGGTTAGAGTGATGGGGTAGAGTGATGGAGTAGAGTGATGGGGTAGAGTGATGGGGTAGAGTGATGGGGTTAGAGTGATAGGGTAGGATGATGGGGTTAGAGTGATGGGGTAGAGTGATGGGGTAGAGTGATGGGGTTAGAGTGATGGGGTAGAGTGATGGGGTAGAGTGACGGGGTAGAGTGATGGGGTTAGAGTGATGGGGTAGAGTGATGGGGTAGAGTGACGGGGTAGAGTGATGGGGTAGAGTGATAGGGTAGGATGATGGGGTTAGAGTGATGGGGTTAGAGTGATGAAGTAGAGTGATGGTTAGAGTGATGGGGTAGAGTGATGGGGTAGAGTGATGGGGTTAGAGTGATGGGGTAGAGTGATGGGGTAGAGTAAAGGGGTAGAGTGATGGGGTAGAGTGATGGGGTAGAGTGATGGGGTTAGAGTGAAGGGGTAGAGTGATGGGGTAGAGTGATGGGGTAGAGTGAAGGGGTAGAGTGATGGGGTTAGAGTGATGGGGTAGAGTGAAGGGGTAGAGTGATGGGGTTAGGGGCCTCTGATCAGGACTGTATATTTAATATTGAGAGTCGTTGTTTACCTGTGTGTAGCACATGCCGCTGCAGATGGTGGTGTTGATGGCTATGCAGTGACCACACTCCTGCTTCTCTACATGGAGAGTGAAGTTCTTCAAGGAGCATCCCAGCAGACCTCCAGCAGCTGATAATAACAGCAGAATGTGCAGGATCACAGCAAAGCCCATTACTCTCAAACCCCCCGGAACTCGAACCCAATCAATGCTCCTCTGAGGATCCTGAGACCTGGCTGAGAGCTATCTGTGGCTCTGGAGCTCTTCAGCTGGACCGCTGATGGAGGTATTCCTCAGGTGATCTGGTTGGCAGGTAAGAGAGCGTTCTGTGAAGCTTCCTGCTCTTTTCTGGTCTGTCCAGAACATTCCACCCGCTGGCTTTTATACTGGATCTAATCCACATTTTCTTATCTCCCTCTGAAGAGGCGGGGGGGGCTGGATTAGGGGGTGACCACCTGTGGCTTTGAGCTCCTGTTATGACTGTCTATTCAGGCTGGGAAGAGATGCTGCATTTTAAGCAGATTCAGGAATTTCATAAATGTTTTGATATTTAAAATTTTTCTAGATGAAGTTCTAATTCACATGATCACCTGAGTACTGCTGTCTCCTGGTGCATCTCATCAAAAGCACACTGTACCCTTAAATTAAGAGGCCTGTTTTATATGGGTGTTTATATGTGGCCTTGGCTTGGACATAGAGTTCAATGTAAAAAAAAAAAGGTTGGGTGGTATACACTTTTTTCAGGGATTCTGACAGGTTTGTTCAGGGTTATTGTCAGGTGGGTGAGAGCCAGGTGGAGTGTGGTGGAGATGGCGTCGTCTGTAGACCATACTCAACCCGTAGCTGGTCCAGTGAGCGGAGAAGCTGCTTTCTGGTTATTGATGAGACTCATGACAAGCCTCTCAAAGCACTGCATGATGATAGGTGATAGGACACTGGGGACGTCTTGATGTAGGGGCGTCTGCGGTGCTCAGAGAGATTCATCAGTGTTTCTATGTAAAATAGTAGCAAAGAGACAAATCGAACAGATCTCTGAGTAACGACTAATCAGCCATGTTTGAATACAGTATTTGTCAAGTATGTGTGTGTGTGTGTGTGTGAGGTGCAGACATATGAAAGTGTGTGTGTGTGTGTGTGTGTGTGTTTTGGGTCAGTTCACATGGATTTAGGATAATTAGTGTTTATCACTGTTGGAACATCAGCGCTCACGTGTGTGTTCTTCACCTGCAGCAGGACCACCGCTTTAATCCCACCTAATACCCAGACATGTGTGTACTGCCCTAGACATGTGCAGCTGGAACAGGCTTCTACAAATTATCATATAAGCACACACACACACACACACACACACACACACAACAAGCACATATTTTTGATTTTCTTCATTTTATAAGATAATGTGATTCTCGTTTCAGTTTTCTGAATTTATTATATCAGTGATGTCACAAACACATCTACCACTGAAGCGGTTCAGCCCAGCACATTCAGCCGGTGCAGAATCATCATCCAACATCCTGACCTCACTAACACTTGTCGTTGAATGCAATCAAATCCTCACAGCAGTGCTCCTCCTCCAGTAGATCTAGTAGAGAGTCTTCTTCTCTGGGCAGTAGAGAAAGTTACTCTTTTAATAGCAGACCTTTTTATTTATCTAGCTGATGACCGTGTACATAGTAGCAGTGAACCTAGTTCCTATCGCTAATGCTAGCGCTGCTCTGAACGAACTGTACAGCGCTGTCAGCAACCTCCAGAACACACACCCTGCTGGAGATTTCAGTTTCTGTTTCTGCTCCTCAGGACGGTTTTGGTGATTCCATCAGTCTGGAGGAGTACACAGAGTCAGTGACTGGCTACTAAGGTCATCACAACTCACCCCAACCAGAAACCATGGATGACTGCAGAGGTGTTCAATCGGGGGATCATTTTCAAGACACTGCAGACACGCGGTGCATGTGGCGGGACATCCAGGCTGTCACCAACTACAAACATCATCACCCACATGTGATAGTGACGCCTCCCTTCCCGAAGCGGTGCTTGTCCACCGCTGACGTGAGGAAACCTCTACTCAGAGTGAACCCATGAAGAGCCCCTGGACACTGCTTCCCTTACAGAGTGCTCAGAGAATGTGCCGAACAGCTGGCAGGTGTTTTTACAGACATCTTCAACATCTCTCTGAGCAATCTCTCTCGCCCCAACATGCTTCAAAACCACCACCACCATACCTGTGCCAAAGAAGTCCATAGTGTCCTGCCTGAATGACTACCGTCCTGCTGCACTCACTCCTATCATCATGAAGTGCGTCTAAAGACTTGTGATAAGGCACATTTAAGGCCAGCTCTCCCTTCTCTGGACCCACTGCAGTTTGCGTATCTTCCCAACCGTTCTACAGACGATGTTATCACCACCACACTCCACCTAGCTCTCACCCACCTGGACAATAAAGATAACTACGTCAGAATGCTGTTCATAGACTTCAGTTCAGCATTCAACACCATCATCCCTCAGCACCTGACTGAAAAACTGGCCGTGCTGGGCCTGAACACCTCCCTCTGTAACTGGGTCCTGGATTTCCTGACTGATAGACCACAGTCAGGATAGGCAACAGCATCTCCAGTACCACCATACAAAGTACCGGTGCCCCCCAGGGCTGTGTGCTGAGCCCACTGCTGTTCATTCTGTTGACTCACGACTGTGCTGTGAAGTACAGCTCGAATCGCATCGTGAAATTCACAGATGATACGTCAGTAGTGGGCCTCATTACCAAGAACAATGAGACAGCATACAGAGAGGAGGTGCAGCGGCTAATGGACCGGTGCAAAACCAACAACTTGTCTCTGAATGTGGATAAAACTAAAGAGATGGTTGTTGACTTCAGAAGAGTGCGAGGCGACCACGCCCCCCTGAACATCAATGGCTTTGTTGTGGAAATCAGCCGGAACACAAAGTTCCTCTGCATCCACATCACAGAGAACCTCACGTGGTTCCTCTACACCAGCTCCATAGCCAAGAAAGCCCAGCAGCGCCTCTACTTCCTGTGGAGAGGAAAGCTCCTCCTCCTCCTCCAACCCTCTCCATGTTCTACAGAGGGACTGTGGAGAGCATCCTGAGCAGCTGCATCATCGCCTGGTTTGGGAATTGCAATCCTTCAGACCGCAAGACCCTACAGAGAATAGTGAGGACCGCTGAGAAGATCATAGGGGTCTCTCTCCTCTCTGTCACAGACCTTCACACCACACGCTGCACCCGTGAGGCCATCAGCATTGTGAAACCCCCCCTCATCCCTCACATGGACTTCTTTCAGTGCTGTCGTCTGGCAGAAGCTACAGGAGCATCCGTACGGTCACGGCATGGTTCTGCAACAGCTTTATCCCACAAGCAGTCAGACTTCTAAACAACAGAGACTGCCTCTACTCAGAATTAAGTTGTATTTAATGTATTTTTTGTATCGTCTTTTTGGTTTAATGTCAACTGTGTCTGCACGTCGCAGTTTCTGCAGTCTGTCCTGAACTGTAATGTGTTTGCTCTCGTTTTTCGTTCTATGTTGCACACAAACACAATTTCATTCCACTGTGTACACTGGGCACTAGGTACAGAGCTAAAATGACAATAAACCCCCCTTGACTTGACTTAATACCCTTGACTTCAGAAGAAACAATGGATGAGCAGGTGTCCCAATATTTCTATCAATATAGTGTATATAGAGCTTTTCAGACTCTTCTTCCTCAAGCTTCTAAACAGAATAGCAGTTCTAACATCCAAACCAGTTTAAAGACTTTTATTGCTTAATTCTGCAGGTGATGAAGTCTCTGTCCAGCACGTCGGACTGATGTGAGGACTACTGGGTATGCTGGAGCGATGTCCAGCATAAGGGAGGCATTAGTACAGGCAGCGTGTACAGTCAGCCACCAGCAGGGGGCCTGGACAGCACAGTAGGAAAGCTGGTGGAGCTGGAGCAAAGAACTCCAAGCCCCAGAAGCCCAAGTGGTAATCAACGATGACCAGACCACCTGTGTGGCACGGTATAAATACACCCAGCCGAACACACTCCCCTGTCACACCTTTGTAGAGGGGTGAATGGTAACAGTGGGTCTAAGCTGTGAACAGTGAAGAAAAGCTGAGGTTAAAACAGAGAGTTTGTGAATGGCTGAAAGGAGAGTTAGTTGTAATCAGTGGCGAAAAGGAAAATAAAAAAAAAGTTTTAGTTGAAAAGGTTTAGATCAGCCTTTGTTTGAGTTCACGCCACTCCTGCTGTTTCCTTTGTTTGTTTTCATGCCCTTTTTCTATACAGCTTTTAAACAGTTTTGACTGACTGATAGACCACAATCAGTTAGGATGGGCAACAGCCTCTCCAGTACCACCATACTGAGTACCGGTGTCCCCCAGGGCTGTGTGCTAAGCCCACTGCTGTTCACTCTGCTGACTAATGACTGTGCTGTGAAGTACAGCTCGAATCACATCGAGAAATTTGCAGATGATACGCCAGTAGAGGTCCTCATCATTTTCAGGGTTGGGAGTTTGAGCCCCACCACTGCCACAGTCTCACCAATCATACACCAATCTTGTATTGACTTAAGACATTCACCATCTGTTACACACCATAAAATACCCCCAAAAAGGAGTAGTATCATTAAATAAATAAATCAACTGCACTTGAGTCCAAACCCACACCATACCGTAACAAGATGATGCGATTTGAAATGTGAACATCTTTAAAACGGAGGGATACATCCTACAGTGCAAAAAATAGTCCTGGTGTTCATCACCATTCCAAAACTCGACACGTGTAGCTACACTGGTGGGTCTGGATAGGAAATAAACTGGCTATACCTGTGTTGTCATGGCAACCAATGCCTGGGTCCATTTAGTACCAACATGTGTTTAAGTGTAAGTTGCTCAGGATAATAAACTAAAGGCTCTTAAAACTGTAATGTTCCTAACCTCTTGTGGTCAGTGTATCCAGTGTATTTGCTATATTCACAGGCATCAGAAAGGCTCTAGGTCAGACCCTGTGAAGCAATCGCTGGCTTATGAAGGCGGCTGTGCAATCAGTTACCCTGCCACAGCACTTCAGCAAGTTTGGGCTGTGGAACCAAGCGAGGGAGGGAGGCAGGGGGTCAGACTGGATGGACATGAAACTTAATCCAGCGAGGATGAGTTAGAGAAACTAGGCCAGGAGGACATGTGACCCATTGCTTTTTTTATGAGCAGGTTCTCTAACAGCCCTGGACACACAGGCTCTAACAATCTGGCTGGAAAGTTACGCAGATCTCGGCCGAGATCAAAAGTCGGGATGACCTTCATCACCTCCAGCAGTCCACTGACTGTTCCCGGGTTTAACGTTGTGCAGGATATGTTAGGAATCAAACGTTCAGGAAGAGTCCGCTGGTTGAAGGACTTCCCAGAACTGGGTCAGTTAGTGTGTAAAGTTTACTACGTTTACTAAGTCATTAGTCACACTCTTAGCAAAAGGGTTCTATTCATAGTACAGAGAAGGGGTTCTCTGACTGGTAACGCTGGATATATATATATATATATATATATATATATATATATATATATATATATATATATATATAATATAGCCCAGTGATACTGGGTCAGTGCCCCCCCTCCCCGTGGGCTCTGGTTTACAGTCAAACTGGGCTGATTTGAACCCAATATTAATGTTTAAATACTTTCTGCAAAAATGACAAACCAAAGGTTTCTGTTTAACTTCATTTGAACACTAGTTAATAGTATTTAATTAAAGTGTAATTACTTGAAATCATGGCATAGAAACCCCATAGCAACCACCTGTATAGCATAGCATAGAACAAGAAAAATAATATTATTAAATTTAGATATTTAGTTATTTAGATTTTCACATCAGCACATCAAAGAAGATATCACTTTACTGGGATGGTCCACTGTAGACGCCTCGTAGACGCCCACTTGCCCTTCAACTAATCTTCAACTGAATCAGCATTAAATACATATCTTATTGTAAATACTAATCTTTTAGGTTTAGGGTTAGATTTAAGGTTTAGGTTAAGTTTAGGGCTATGGCTAGGTGCAATAGACAGTCGTTTATATTCAGTTTAGTTGTATGTAGTACAGATTCAGTTGAATGTCAGGTGAGCGTCTACTAAGTAAAGCGATACCAAAAAGACTGCTGATCTCCTGTACCAAAGCTTCCCGTTCAAAATACGGACCATTCCCAGAGCCAAGCTCCAAAACCAGAACCATTTCTTCTATTCCCCTGACACAGATACTGCTCCATGTTGATCCAGAAAGAAAACAACCTAAAAAGTCAAGTCAAGTCAGATTTATTTGTATAGCTTTTTACAACTGTTGTCGTCACAAAGCAGCTTTACATAATTAGTACTTAATAAAGAACAGAGACAGAGAAGACAGAAGAAATAACATGAAGGATCAAAGACCCCCGTGAGCAAGCCAACGCCGACAAAAAGAGAGCTAGAACTGAGGCCCCCAACGGAACCTACAAGCAGAACCCTGACGAAAACATCTACAGAACTTGGCCACCTGCACTTTACCCTATTAGCCACTGGAGGGAGTTACAGTTCTAGCTGTGTCCCCTTGCCCTTATTCTGTATTGCATGGTGATCACAGCAGGTGGATATTGATAGAAACTCTGTGTAGACCGTAAGTAATTGGACAGTGGCACAGTTTGTGCAGTTCTGCACACACACACACACACACACACTCACACACTCACACACACAAACACTGTCTATTTGATGGGCTGTTTAAAAGCGACAGGCCTTACAATAGGTCCCAGTTTTAGACCCATTAGCACTGTTTTAAAAAGGGTTCCACTTTTGGTTTCTTAACATGTATCAAAAGCTCCATTTCAGGTGGAATAAATCATTAAAATTACAATGCAACAGTTCTATGCTATTCTAACCTATGACAACAATCCATCAGCTGTGTCATTTAAGGTGGACTGGAAAGTTCACATGGGAAGCTAATTGTAGCCTTTAAGCAGCCTTAAAAAAGGGTGATTTTAGAAAAGGCAATGATTCTATACAGAGCCTGAGCAACGAAGAGGAGCTGTAGATACACAAAGAAGTTCCTTGGAATAACTTTAAACAGCATAGCAACCCCATAGCAACCACCAGTATAGCATAGCAACTGCTTTACAACAGGTTCAATATGTATACAATTCTATCATGGTACTAGATTCTATATAATCATAAAAAGACAGTTTACTTAGACAATCTATTGAATCTATCGATCTACATATCAGTCAGTGAGTGAACAGTCCGGTCTGGAAGGTGATGAAGGTGATGAAGGTGATGAAGCAGGAAAAATGGACAAGCATAAAAATCTGAGACACTTTGACAAGAACCAGACTGTGATGTTCTAGATAATGACTGGATCAGAACATCTGCTGCAGTCAGTCAGTGTGTTTCTCTCTGTTTTTAATGACTTCCACAGAGCTCAAGTGTAACAGCGCCCCCTGGTGGAACATTTTTGACATTCTTGAGATGCTGTATGATTAGCTGACTGTATAATTAGCTGACTGTATGGTTAGCTGACTGTATGATTAGCTGAGGGCTGTATGATTAGCTGACTGTATGGTTAGCTGACTGTATGGTTAGCTGACTGTATGATTAGCTGACTGTATGATTAGCTGAGTGCTGTATGATTAGCTGACTGTATGATTAGCTGAGGGCTGTATGACTAGCTGACTGTATGGTTAGCTGACTGTATGATTAGCTGAGGGCTGTATAATTAGCTGACTGTATGATTAGCTGACTGTATGAATAGCTGACTGTATGATTAGCTGACTGTATGGTTAGCTGACTGTATGATTAGCTGACTGTATGGTTAGCTGAGGACTGTATGATTAGCTGACTGTATGATTAGCTGACTGTATGGTTAGCTGACTGTATGATTAGCTGACTGTATGATTAGCTGAGGGCTGTATGATTAGCTGACTGTATGATTAGCTGACTGTATAATTAGCTGACTGTATGGTTAGCTGACTGTATGATTAGCTGAGGGCTGTATGATTAGCTGACTGTATGATTAGCTGAGTGCTGTATGATTAGCTGACTGTATGATTAGCTGACTGTATGATTAGCTGAGGACTGTATGATTAGCTGACTGTATGATTAGCTGACTGTATGGTTAGCTGACTGTATGATTAGCTGAGGGCTGTATGATTAGCTGACTGTATGATTAGCTGACTGTATGGTTAGCTGACTGTATGATTAGCTGACTGTATGATTAGCTGAGGGCTGTATGATTAGCTGACTGTATGGTTAGCTGACTGTATGATTAGCTGAGGGCTGTATAATTAGCTGACTGTATGATTAGCTGACTGTATGAATAGCTGACTGTATGATTAGCTGACTGTATGGTTAGCTGACTGTATGATTAGCTGACTGTATGATTAGCTGACTGTATGGTTAGCTGACTGTATGATTAGCTGACTGTATGATTAGCTGAGGGCAAAGTTCACATGGGAAGCTAATTGTAGCCTTTAAGCAGCCTTAAAAAAGGGTGATTTTAGAAAAGGCAATGATTCTATACAGAGCCTGAGCAACGAAGAGGAGCTGTAGATACACAGAGAAGTTCCTTGGAATAACTTTAAACAGCATAGCAACCCCATAGCAACCACCAGTATAGCATAGCAACTGCTTTACAACAGGTTCAATATGTATACAATTCTATCATGGTACTAGATTCTATATAATCATAAAAAGACAGTTTACTTAGACAATCTATTGAATCTATCGATCTACATATCAGTCAGTGAGTGAACAGTCCGGTCTGGAAGGTGATGAAGGTGATGAAGGTGATGAAGCAGGAAAAATGGACAAGCATAAAAATCTGAGACACTTTGACAAGAACCAGACTGTGATGTTCTAGATAATGACTGGATCAGAACATCTGCTGCAGTCAGTCAGTGTGTTTCTCTCTGTTTTTAATGACTTCCACAGAGCTCAAGTGTAACAGCGCCCCCTGGTGGAACATTTTTGACATTCTTGAGATGCTGTATGATTAGCTGACTGTATAATTAGCTGACTGTATGGTTAGCTGACTGTATGATTAGCTGAGGGCTGTATGATTAGCTGACTGTATGATTAGCTGACTGTATGGTTAGCTGAGTGCTGTGTGATTAGCTGACTGTATGATTAGCTGACTGTATGGTTAGCTGACTGTATGATTAGCTGACTGTATGATTAGCTGACTGTATAAATAGCTGACTGTATGATTAGCTGACTGTATGATTAGCTGACTGTATAAATAGCTGACTGTATGATTAGCTGACTGTATAAATAGCTGACTGTATGATTAGCTGACTGTATGATTAGCTGACTGTATAAATAGCTGACTGTATGATTAGCTGACTGTATGGTTAGCTGAGGACTGTATGATTAGCTGACTGTATGATTAGCTGACTGTATGGTTAGCTGACTGTATGATTAGCTGACTGTATGATTAGCTGAGGGCTGTATGATTAGCTGACTGTATGATTAGCTGACTGTATGGTTAGCTGACTGTATGATTAGCTGACTGTATGATTAGCTGACTGTATGATTAGCTGAGGGCTGTATGATTAGCTGACTGTATGATTAGCTGACTGTATGATTAGCTGAGGGCTGTATGATTAGCTGACTGTATGGTTAGCTGACTGTATGATTAGCTGAGGGCTGTATGATTAGCTGACTGTATGGTTAGCTGACTGTATGATTAGCTGACTGTATGATTAGCTGAGGGCTGTATGATTAGCTGACTGTATGATTAGCTGAGTGCTGTATGATTAGCTGACTGTATGATTAGCTGACTGTATGAATAGCTGACTGTATGATTAGCTGACTGTATGGTTAGCTGACTGTATGATTAGCTGACTGTATGGTTAGCTGAGGACTGTATGATTAGCTGACTGTATGATTAGCTGACTGTATGGTTAGCTGACTGTATGATTAGCTGACTGTATGATTAGCTGAGGGCTGTATGATTAGCTGACTGTATGATTAGCTGAGGACTGTATGATTAGCTGACTGTATGGTTAGCTGACTGTATGATTAGCTGACTGTATGATTAGCTGAGTGCTGTATGATTAGCTGACTGTATGATTAGCTGACTGTATGATTAGCTGAGGACTGTATGATTAGCTGACTGTATGATTAGCTGAGGGCTGTATGATTAGCTGACTGTATGGTTAGCTGACTGTATGGTTAGCTGACTGTATGATTAGCTGACTGTATGAATAGCTGACTGTATGATTAGCTGACTGTATGGTTAGCTAACTGTATGACTAGCTGACTGTATGGTTAGCTGACTGTATGATTAGCTGACTGTATGATTAGCTGAGTGCTGTATGATTAGCTAAGTGTATGGTTAGCTGACTGTATGGTTAGCTGACTGTATGATTAGCTGACTGTATGGTTAGCTGACTCTATGATTAGCTGAGGACTGTATGATTAGCTGAGGGCTGTATGATTAGCTGACTGTATGGTTAGCTGACTGTATGATTAGCTGAGGGCTGTATAATTAGCTGACTGTATGGTTAGCTGACTGTATGATTAGCTGACTGTATGGTTAGCTGACTGTATGATTAGCTGACTGTATGAATAGCTGACTGTATGATTAGCTGACTGTATGAATAGCTGACTGTATGGTTAGCTGACTGTATGATTAGCTGACTGTATGATTAGCTGAGGGCTGTATAATTAGCTGACTGTATGGTTAGCTGAGGGCTGTATAATTAGCTGACTGTATGAATAGCTGACTGTATGGTTAGCTGACTGTATGATTAGCTGACTGTATGATTAGCTGAGGGCTGTATGATTAGCTGACTGTATGATTAGCTGAGGACTGTATGATTAGCTGACTGTATGGTTAGCTGACTGTATGATTAGCTGACTGTATGGTTAGCTGACTGTATGATTAGCTGACTGTATGATTAGCTGAGTGCTGTATGATTAGCTGACTGTATGATTAGCTGACTGTATGATTAGCTGAGGACTGTATGATTAGCTGACTGTATGATTAGCTGAGGGCTGTATGATTAGCTGACTGTATGATTAGCTGAGGGCTGTATGATTAGCTGACTGTATGGTTAGCTGACTGTATGGTTAGCTGACTGTATGATTAGCTGACTGTATGAATAGCTGACTGTATGATTAGCTGACTGTATGGTTAGCTAACTGTATGACTAGCTGACTGTATGGTTAGCTGACTGTATGATTAGCTGACTGTATGATTAGCTGAGTGCTGTATGATTAGCTAAGTGTATGGTTAGCTGACTGTATGGTTAGCTGACTGTATGATTAGCTGACTGTATGGTTAGCTGACTCTATGATTAGCTGAGGACTGTATGATTAGCTGAGGGCTGTATGATTAGCTGACTGTATGGTTAGCTGACTGTATGGTTAGCTGACTGTATGATTAGCTGACTGTATGGTTAGCTGACTGTATGATTAGCTGAGTGCTGTATGATTAGCTGACTGTATGATTAGCTGACTGTATGATTAGCTGAGGACTGTATGATTAGCTGACTGTATGATTAGCTGAGGGCTGCATGATTAGCTGACTGTATGGTTAGCTGACTGTATGATTAGCTGAGGGCTGTATAATTAGCTGACTGTATGGTTAGCTGACTGTATGATTAGCTGACTGTATGGTTAGCTGACTGTATGATTAGCTGAGGGCTGTATAATTAGCTGACTGTATGATTAGCTGAGGGCTGTATAATTAGCTGACTGTATGATTAGCTGACTGTATGAATAGCTGACTGTATGGTTAGCTGACTGTATGATTAGCTGACTGTATGATTAGCTGAGGGCTGTATAATTAGCTGACTGTATGGTTAGCTGAGGGCTGTATAATTAGCTGACTGTATGAATAGCTGACTGTATGGTTAGCTGACTGTATGATTAGCTGACTGTATGATTAGCTGAGGGCTGTATAATTAGCTGACTGTATGGTTAGCTGACTGTATGATTAGCTGACTGTATGATTAGCTGAGTGTATGGTTAGCTGACTGTATGATTAGCTGACTGTATGATTAGCTGACTGTATGATTAGCTGAGGGCTGTATAATTAGCTGACTGTATGGTTAGCTGATTGTATGATTATCTGACTGTATGATTAGCTGACTGTATGGTTAGCTGACTGTATGATTAGCTGACTGTATGATTAGCTGACTGTATGATTAGCTGAGGGTTGTATGATTAGCTGACTATGATTAGCTGACTGTATGATTAGCTGACTGTATAGTTAGCTGAGGGCTGTATGATTAGCTGACTGTATGATTAGCTGAATGCTGTATGGTTAGCTGAATGCTGTATGGTTAGCTGAATGCTGTATGATTAGCTGAGGGCTGTATGATTAGCTGAGGGCTGTATGGTTAGTTGACTGTATGATTAGCGGAGGGCTGTATGGTTAGCTGACTGTATGATTAGCTGAGGGCTGTATGATTAGCTGACTGTATGATTAGCTGAGGGCTGTATGATTAGCTGACTGTATGATTAGCTGACTGTATGATTAGCTGAATGCTGTATGGTTAGCTGAATGCTGTATGATTAGCTGAGGGCTGTATGATTAGCTGAGGGCTGTATGGTTAGCTGACTGTATGATTAGCTGAGGGCTGTATGATTAGCTGACTGTATGATTAGCTGAGGGCTGTATGATTAGCTGAGTGTATGGTTAGCTGACTGTATGATTAGCTGAATGCTGTATGGTTAGCTGAATGCTGTATGATTAGCTGAGGGCTGTATGATTAGCTGAGGGCTGTATGGTTAGCTGAGGGCTGTATGGTTAGCTGACTGTATGATTAGCTGAGGGCTGTATGATTAGCTGACTGTATGATTAGCTGAGGGCTGTATGATTAGCTGAGTGTATGGTTAGCTGACTGTATGATTAGCTGAATGCTGTATGGTTAGCTGAATGCTGTATGATTAGCTGAGGGCTGTATGATTAGCTGAGGGCTGTATGGTTAGCTGGCTGTATGATTAGCTGAATGCTGTATGAATAGCTGAGCGCTGGACTTTCTGGGTAAGATTACAGTGCTGACACTGATCATAACACCCTGTAAGCTAATCTTCTGTTTCCTCGCTGACCTTTACACTGCCCTGATAGAACAACCAGCACAACCGGTTCAGACACTGCTGATAAAGCTGTCTGTTAAAGCTGCGTCGCGGTGAACGCACCAGACCCTCCTCCACTCCTCCACCTCTTACCACAGTTCAGATTTACAGTATTTAGAGTAGATACTGATTTAAAACTCAGCGTTTTTGGACCTTATTTAGTTCACTTGGTTCCACCGAGATGAAACCACAGATCATTTTTTCTGTAATTGGGTGTTAATTATCGTTCAGCTATTTTTAGGCTGTGGTCAATCAGTTGAGGGGACAAGCAGTTTGACCAATGGCTGATGTAGGTGCAGGTACATGTAGAGCAATGGTGGCAGTGAGAAGGCGGGGCTTAAACAGGCGTGTTTAAAGCTGTTTAGAAATCCGGTCTAAAGGCATTTTTAGATCCTGAAAAGAGGATGTATGGTCACCCTCTTTTAGCTAGCTGGATTTAAACTAGCGAATATATTAGAAATGAACGAGTGCCTAAGGACTGGGGATGTGTGCACAGCTGAGATACATTTGATGTTTGCTAGATGTGAACTGTTGATGATCTAGCTGAAATGTTAATGTCTCTAGCTAATGTTAACCAGATGATACCTACTCTAGCTGAAGTCAGTTAGATGTTAACTATCGTATCTGATGTTCGATGGGTTCAGAAATACTTTGTGTAGAAGACTAACACTAGCATTTAACACTGGTCAGCAGAGTTAGCTCATTAGCTCATCTACAGAGGAAGCGTCTGTTAGGAATTTGTAATGAGAGCGCACCAGTTTCTCACTGTTATTTTTAATTAATAAAACATAGTTTTCCTTAATAATTAATTAATAATTAATTAATTAATAAAACACAGTATTTCAGTCATATTCCTGTGTCCGCTGCTAACCTGATGTGTTACTGAATATTATTTTCCGTGTAACACCAGATGAAGTCTGTTTCTTTCCTATTGTTAACTTATTACCCCTTTGATCTTATGGTTACTCAAATAATACAGTTAGTCTGAATGCATTTACCTGAGGAATGACATGACTGGTATATCTTTCATATTAAACATTTCCATCACAGACACCACATATTCATAGTTTTCCCTGGTGATATTCATCTGCTTTCTTCATAGTGGTCACTATTGGAAAATGCTCTGTTGTCTGCAGACCTATAAGGCAACCCAATTCTACCTACAGAGGTGGTCCAGAAAGTAGGAATCTTAGCTAGAGAGGATTTTTACTTTAGAGAAGATTGTTGTCCCTGCAGGTGGAACAAATACCTGGGCGGATTTTTACTTTCTGGACCTGGATTTGCCACTTTGGCCTACCACAATCCCATCAATCAGTCTTGTCCTTGTTTTTGTCCTTAGCAGTCCAGACCTGGATGTTTCTAATGATGACCCAGTTGGACTGTTTGGCCGTGACTCTGATCATTAAGCATAACACTTCTTTTTTCAGCATCTGTTGGACATTGAGTCGCTCAAACTGTCCCTCCTGCAGGGAACCCAGGCTATGGCTTCCTGTGCACTCTATGCCACGTTCTGTCCTCAGCACCATCTCTCCGACCTCCACATCTGCAGACTTCAGCAAGTCCTTTCCATCTAACCCTGTCTGAATCAGTATATGAGAGATGGCCACCGGGTTGTGAAAGGCTATGAGAAAGTAGTTCCCTATGTTGATTGGTGACTTTCCCCAGAAGCAACTCATCCCTTGGCTGTAAGCATTATCTGGACTGTGTCTATCAAAAACTTCAATGTCTGTGTAAACATCTGCCGGTGGGTTGTCTGCGGGATCCTGTTGGAAGTCCTCATCCTTGAGCCTGTTGTGCGTACCTTGGAAGGACGAGTACAAACCCATGTGCTGGAAGAGGGAAGGCCGGAATCGGATGACCTTGTCCTGCATGAGCAACGTACGGAAGTGGGACAAAAGGAAGTCGCAAGGCATCTCCTGGTAGAAGAGGAAGAGGAATTGTGCAAGCCGTGGAAGATCTCCTGAGTGATAGAGTTTGCCGATGTAGCCCAGCTTGGAGAACTCAAGAGTGACCCATGGAGAAGAGCCTTTCGACTGGATGTGGCCATGGATGGAGGTCAGAAAACCCTTAGAGCAGCTCACGTCATCCTCCAGCATGAGGTAGTACTGAGAAAGGCCAGCGCTAAAGTCAACCAGAAAGGCATAATCCACGTTCTGTTTGGACCGGAAAGTCACTCGGTCTGGAGCATCGTTAAAGTTCCTTTTCAGTCCACTGAGAGGAGGGTAGAGTTCCTGGTCAGCATGGATGACCAGCAGCTGTCCTTGGCTAAGCATGGTGGAGAATTGCTTCTCAATGCTGGTTACAGTGTCCTGGACCCAGCTGGCATCAAAGTCTGCCAGGAGGACAACAACTACCATTTGGGACAATTCCATTTTTGAGGACTGGTTGAAGATGGAATGAAGGGTGGTCAGAAGATAGCTCTCCTTCTTTCTCTTTACAGATGAGAGACCCACTGTTAGGTACTCTAGGAGAGAAGCAAAATGACAGTTACCAGCAGCGACAGCTACCTTGCGCTGTATTTCAGTCGTTTTACTGAAAGAGGTGAAGGAATTGTGTGGAAAGTTCAGGTTCTGAACTTTTAATCCAGACCACATAAAAGAGAAGATGCTTTAAAGTAGACAATGAACGAAGGCAGAACTACACATAAATGCAATACACATAAACTTGCCATGCCTAATTACATTAATGGTGTATTTATAAATTTTATACTACTAAAAGATAGCTTTAGGGTAAACAATCTCGACCCTAGGGGCTAGTTTCCCAGGTTAGGCCCACACCTTAATAAAGGGTTCTTCAAGGGTTCTTTACTTTACCCTCTTGACCCTTAGGCCTCACATGAGGACATTGTTTTTTGCCAAAACGACTTCATGTACAAAGACTAAGTTTAGTGTTTATAGTTGCTCTGTTTGCTCCATCATCTTACAGCAGAAATACTCACTCTGCATGTTCGGGAGAATTCCTGCCAGCAGGCGGACGGAGGCACTGAGACACACCGGGTTTTTCACCCCATCCTGAGAGCATGACTCTCCACTGGAGTTCTGAGAGACAGCACTGTACCTGTATTGAGTCCACTGGGTCTCCTGAAACATGAAAATAATAACAAAATTATATTGACAGTACTTCTGTCAAGGGGTGTATCTATTAGGCAGAAACTGAACAGTCAGGTCTTAAAGGTAATGAAGGTGCTGAAGCAGGAAAAATGGACAAGCGTAAGAATCTAAGGCACCTAAGCCTTATGGATGGTCAAAAAGGTCCTGCCCACCTCACAACTTACAGGACTTAAAGAATCTGCTGCTAATGTTATTCATGGTGCGAAATACCACTAGACACCTTCAGAGGTCTTGTAGAGTCCATGCCTCAAATGGTCAGATCTTTTGAGGCAGCACAAGAGGGACGTGCTCAATATTTTCAACAATGTTATGGCAGATTGGTGTAAAAATAACCCACATTTGATCCCCGATTTAACCCCTTATAAAAGCTATGTCCCTCTGGTGGGCTGAAAATGTTATTACAAAACTCGGTTAGCAAAGATTAGCCCTACCGGTTTGTACAAAAATTACTGAGTAATACACCTTAGCATTGTGTGTTCATTTGCACATCTGGGTCCGCAATGGGTGCAACTTAAAGAAGCTGAATGCATTCGTTAGAAGGGGTGTCCACAAACATATGGACAAATAGTGTGAGTTTAGATACATTTATTGTGCAGTGCTGGGGAAACGCTGTAGTTCAGGGAGGAATGTGTGTGTTACCATGGGCTCTGTCCACTGTGGTCCCCTGCAGCAGATGTAGATGGTGGTGAGGATTGCCAGACCCACCACTGTCCATACCACCCATTTAAAGTAACATCGCATCCTGAAAACTCTTCTGCACGTGTGTCCACCTTCACATCAGCACTGCAACAAAAACACACTGCATCAGATCCTCAATGTCCTCTTTAGCTGGTTATGTGTTCCATGCCCCCTCCAACGAGCTTCATTAACTTTAAAGTGATTAACAAGTAACAGTACCAGATTAGCAATATAAACTCACAATCCACCAATTAGCATGGTGATAATAGTGAAGGCTCAGTGATTAGATGATCGCAAAGTTGTGGCTTCAGTATCTGACTCTGTTAAGCTGTCACTGTTGGACCCAATTTTCTTCAGTTAGACTGTAGTGAATAGGGCACTGGATTATTGATCACAAGGTTATGGGTGTGTTGCCACTGTTGGGCCCAAGGTTGTGATCACAAGGTTGTGGGTTCGATTTCCAACTCCTTTAAGCTGCCACTAGTTGGCCCAAGGCTATTAATCACAAGGATATGAGGTTGATACTTGACTCTGTTAAGCTTCCACTGTTGGACCCACTTTTCTCCAATTAGCATGGTGAGGGTTGTTGATCACAACCAACACCATGAGGGTCTGATAGCTGACTCTGTTAAGCCTAACAGAGGTTAGGTTTATCTGGAATGTAGCCAATCAACCAAGAATTGCTTGGTGTCTGATGTTCTACACTGGAGCTACAAGGCTTAAAAACAGTGATTGCTTATACCTTACCAATTAGCACTGAAGCTACGAGACTGGGATATGGAAAGGGATGAACTTTTGTTGTACTGTTGTAACCAGACAGGGTTACATGTGCAGTTTCAGGGGCTGTACTGTTTTCCTCCAGTAGGGAGTGGAGACCTTGTGGGTTAGGCTCTAGCATACGTAAAAAAAAGAAGAAAGAAGCAAGGTCTTATGGCCAGTGAGAAAAGTAAGAGGCCACCACCACCACACTGTCCGAAGCAATTAAAGAGCATACCACCTTTTCCTGCCCAAGCCTAAGTATTACAAAGTGCACTCACTCAGCCAAAGTCTTACACTGTGCCCCTTATCATCCGAAACCAAATCATAGCTGCTCTGGTGGAGACAGAGTACCCTTTTCCTTGATTTGTGCTCTACATGGCCTCGCTCCTGAGTACCTGCGGGGTACTCAGGGTGCTGGCCTCTTACTCGTTCCCAAAATTCAGAAAACCTCAGCAGGGGGAGGAGCCTTTTCTTATAAAAGCCACCAACTCTGATAACCTTCCAGATAATGTTGGGGACTCAGACACAGTCTCAGTCTTTAAATCTAGTGTTGACGGTGGAGCAGATAGATGCTGATGTTCTCAGGGTGCGCCCGTGTCCGTGTTACCTTCTGGTTCTCTCCTTTTAATTAGGCTGTTATAGTCAGACCTGCCGGAGTCGTCAGACACACTCTGATACTGCCCAACATTCTCCGCCCTCCATAAAATCCTCTCAGAACTAACTTTCTCTTTTTACCTTCTCCGAGTAAAAGGCCACCCAGCCCGACCTGCTGGAAGACTGCCCGCTATGGTCCCTTCTACCTTCGTTAAACCAGCTGCCACCTACCGGTCCAACAGCAGGCCCCCCACCCACCACCACCCATAGCAGACCAGTGGCTCACCCGCCTACCACTGCTACCTGTTTAGTGACCATGTTAAAACCATTATTAACTATCTGTTGTTTCTGGTTAGGTAACTTTTATCATTAATGTTTAAATAGTTCTGATCAGAGGAGGATGGGTCGGGTCCCCTTGTGAGTCTTGGTTCCTCCCAAAGTTTCTTCCTCCAGCTCTGAGGGAGGTTCTCCTTGCCACTGTCGCCGTTGGGGCTCACTGGGGGTCTTTGATCCATCATGTCATCATCAAGTTATTTTCTTCTTTCTTTCTGTCTCTGTCTTTTATTAATCACTATTTATGTAAAGCTGCTTTGTGACAACAACAGTTATAAAAAGCTGTACAAATAAATCTGACTTGACTTCTATGGAGTGACCAATCACGCTTCTCCGTCTGGCAATCCGATGGACGAGTCTGTGTTTGGCGGTTGGCAGGAGAACAGTACTAGTCTGACTGCATTATGCCAAACGTAAAGTTTGGTGGAGGGGGGATCATGGTGTGGGGTTGTTTTTCAGGAGTTGGGTTTGGGCTCCTTAGTTCCAGTGAAAGGAACTCTTAATGCTTCAACTGACCAAGAGATTTTGGTCAATTTCATGCTCTCAACTTTGCGGGAACAGTTTGTGGACAACCCCTTCCTGTTCCAACATGACTGCGCACCAGTGCACAAAGCAAAGGCCATAAAGACATAGAGAAGTGAGTTTGGTGTAGAAGAACTTGACTGTCCTGACCTCAACCCGACAGAACAGCTTTGGGATGAATTAGAGTGGTGACTTTGAGCCAGGCCTTCTCGTCCGACATCAGTGTCTGGCCTCACAAATGCGCTTCTGGAAAAATGGTCAAAAATTCCCAGAAACACTAAACTCCTAAACCTTGTGGAAAGCCTTCCCAGAAGAGCTGAAGCTGTTGTAGCTGCAAAGTGAGGCCAGATAGCATATGAAACCCTATGGATTAAGATTGGGATGTCACTCAGGTTTATATGCGTGTGAAGGCAGGGCACTGCGTTTCAGCTTGCTTCTTCTGTGCTGTTCTATGTTGTGCATTTTTTATCTATTTAAATTTAGAACTTGATAGGAAGGTAGGCTTAACACATCTTCTGTGTAGTTTCTAAGCTGAGAGTTAGACGATATCATTATCGAAACAACAAAACAAGTGTTCTTTAGTAAAGGTAATGGTTCTAAATAGAACCACAACAACATACATTACCTAGTTAAATAGTTCTTTTCTGTAATGGAAATTCTATTGTATGGGTTTTTAAAGAACCCACAGAAATGATTGTATATATCATCAAAAAAATTCAGAACAAAAAAGAATTTCAGAACATCCAGAAACAACAAAGAAGATCTGCTTCAAGCTAAAAGACACTGTGGCATTCTGTTTCAGGATGTTCTCACACTATAGAAACTCTCTGTGTCACCTCAGCTGCAGACCTATGAGGAAGCTGGGGGCAGAACCAGTTAGCCTATTTCATATACAGCTTTACTAAAGATCCTTTAAAGAACCATGATGAAATGAGTCCAAAAGCCCTTAAAGAACAGTTTAGAAATCAGCTTCACGTGTGACGTCTCCGTGCAGCTGTTACACTCGTAACACCACAAGCGCCTGAATGGAACAGCTGCACCACTTAAGGTGGAATGGAGAGTTCAAAGCAGGAGCTGGAGAACTGAGCTGAACTGTTCTTCACTTTCTGCTGTAAAATAAAACCTCCAGCTCCAGAGTGAGAGGAGTGATCTGCAGTAGAGCAAATCCAACACCCAGAGTAACAGAACCAAAACACACATGTAAAAGAAAGGAGACAAATCCTGACTGAAACTCAGGACGAGGTTGGTGTGGCGCAACAGATAACACCACTACATGCCACTGAGCTACCACACCTTGTGGGAGACTGGGGTTCGATTCCCGGTCTGGGTGACTATGCTGCGCTACACTAATACGAGTCTATGGGCCTATGGGACTCCCAACACTACATTGGCCCAATTCTGTAATAGGAGCAACCTTGTAAGTCGCTCTGGATAAGAGCGTCTGCTAAATGCCATAAATGTAAATGTAAATGTAAATGAAACTGCAGAGACCTGATGAGAAGGTTCTGAGACTGCGGAAGATCGGACAGCACCTGTCTGAACTGAGGTGAAGAGAACCGAGGGCGTGAATTTCCTGCTCACCTGGATCTGATTCCAGCAGTGTTTACACCAGCACTACCCCACCCCCACCTCCGTCTATCACTCTCTCTCACCTGTTCTCCCGCTCCACCACTGCTACTTGTCCATTCTGCTGCAGGTGTGTGTGTGTATGTGTGTGTGTTTATGTGTGTGTATGTAAGTGGTTCCTAAGTAAAGCCCCGCCTGCTCTATGACGTGTGTGACACTTACACACACAAAGCATTTCCTCAGATCATTGACACCAAAAGATCACACTAGCCACACACACACACACAGTTCTTTTGGTTTGGTTTCTTTTGATAAATCATAAATTGAAAAAATATAAATTATTGAAATTATTTATCAGTGAGGGAATTAATTAGACAATTAATCAATAACAGCAGTCAGCAGGGCTGAAGGTGGTCTCTAATAGCAGTCAGCAGGGCTGAAGGTGGTCTCTAACAGTAACCAGCAGGGCTGAAGGTGGTCTCTAGAGCAATCAACCTTCGTGTGCTGAGAGTGATATTATTTCAATGCAGAGATAAAAGCTACAAATAAAAACATGAAACCAGTCACATATAAACCAACAATGAAACAGGAACCCAACTTTCAAACTGACAAGCAGATTCTCCAGTCGCGTCGAACACAGATGGAATTTAGCTTCCGCCTTTAACCCAGTGAACACACACACACACACACACACACACACACACACACTCACACACACACACACACACACTCACACACACACACACACATCGCAAGGTCTTACCACACGGATCAGTTTGGGCTCCAGTACATGCTGTGTTGTGTATGAAGCTGCATCATCCGCCGCTGGTGTTCATCGAAACCAGTCAGACCACATCCTGGTGTAGCTGGTGTGGTGAAGTTCTCTCTGAGAGCGCTACTCAGATAACACCTAGAACAATGACATCCCTCCAACCCCCGGCCTGGTGCTGTTACTAGGTCTCACAGCCGAGGCTCTGCTTCAGGCCTGGACGGAGAAACATTAGGCTGTTCTACATCTTATGAAGTCTGAGATCTCTGTCTCCACCCTCTCCTCCACCAGCTCTGCCTACTTGAAACCAGCAGACCAAGCAGGATGCCACTGATGATGGTTCAGATATTGCTTTTTTGCACCTGACCAATCACAGACAAGAACACACAGTCTCCTACAGTAAACCTCTGCTCACATTAGATCACTAAAACAGAATAATTACACACACACACACACACACACACACACACACACACACCCACACACACACACACACAGATGACTGGGAGGATTTAACCTAATTACTATGGATCTTCCATTGTATTGTATATATGCTGATCAGGCGAAACATTAGTACCAGTGTCTCCGGTCTGTCGAGGGGTGGATCTGTTAGTCAGTGAGGGAACAGTCAGTTCTTGAAGGTGATGAAGATGATAAAGGTGATGAAGGTGCTGAAGCAGGAGAAATGGACAAGTGTAAGAATCTGAGACACTTTGACCGGAACCAGACTGTGATGTTCTAGATAATGACTGGGTCAGAACATCTCCAGAACATCAGCAAGCAGGTCTTGTGGGGTGTTCCCGGTATGCAGTGGTCAGTACCTACCAAAAGTGCTCCAAGAAAGGACAACCAGTGAACCGGCGACATTTATTGATGCTCGGCCAGGCCCCGCCCACCTCACAACTTACAGGACTTACAGGATCTGCTGCTAACCTTAGTGTTGGTGTCAGGTACCACAGCATCTTCAGGGGTCTTGTGGACGCGATGGACGCAGTGGACGCTCTAGTCCTGCAAGCCAGTAAAGCTCACCAGCTCCCTGGTTTCTGAGGTGGAGTGGATATGAGCAGTTGGTGCCGCAGATCATTAAGGCTGTTTTGTGAATCAGGTCATTAATACTGCATTACTGGTCCTTTCAGCACCTCACAGCCGCAGCGTCGGGTTACACTCAGATCAACGAAAAAACAAGCGTATCCTGAAAGCAGGGACTCGGCCTTCTGAACACTGCAGTCAGGCCGTCCTCCAGTCTTCCTGTCCAGTCTTCCTGTGGAGTCCAGAGGAACCCCTCAGAATAGCCAGACTACCTCCAGAATGTATTTTAAATGAAAAATGTTTCAAATGAAATATGCATACATATTTAAATTAGTTAAAGAAATACTAAGAACCTAAGGTAAAATGGAGGTTGCTAGGAGACGTCTGAGAGAACGATGTGTGGAGGTAATGTTCGTTAAACATCACAGTATATAACAATGTAAAAAAGAGGGGCGGGGCTTTGAGTCTTGTTGGATGCGCTGTGTTTTTTCCTGAGTGAGTTTGAGCTCAGAGCACAGGACCAGTTAACCCTTATTATTGTGTGTTTACTGGTGTAGCTGTACTGGTTGAGTGTGTGTGTGTACTGGTGTAACTGTACTGGTTGAATGTGTGTTTACTGGTGTAACTGTACTGGTTGAATGTGTGTTTACTGGTGTAACTGTACTGGTTGAGTGTGTGTGTGTACTGGTGTAACTGTACTGGTTGAGTGTGTGTTTACTGGTGTAGCTGTACTGGTTGAGAGAGTGTGTGTTTACTGGTGTAACTGTACTGGTTGAGTGTGTGTGTGTACTGGTGTAACTGTACTGGTTGAGTGTGTGTTTACTGGTGTAGCTGTACTGGTTGAATGTGTGTTTACTGGTGTAACTGTACTGGTTGAGTGTGTGTTTACAGGTGTAGCTGTACTGGTTGAGTGTGTGTGTACTGGTGTAACTGTACTGGTTGAGTGTGTGTTTACTGGTGTAGCTGTACTGGTTGAGTGTGTGTTTACTGGTGTAGCTGTACTGGTTGAATGTGTGTTTACTGGTGTAACTGTACTGGTTGAGTGTGTGTTTACTGGTGTAGCTGTACTTGTTGAGTGTGTGTTTACTGGTGTAGCTGTACTGGTTGAATGTGTGTTTACTGGTGTAACTGTACTGGTTGAGTGTGTGTTTACTGGTGTAACTGTACTGGTTGAGTGTGTGTTTACTGGTGTAACTGTACTGGTTAAGTGTGTGTTTACTGGTGTAGCTGTACTGGTTGAGAGAGTGTGTGTTTACTGGTGTAACTGTACTGGTTGAGTGTGTGTTTACTGGTGTAGCTGTACTGGTTGAATGTGTGTTTACTGGTGTAACTGTACTGGTTGAGTGTGTGTTTACTGGTGTAACTGTACTGGTTGAGTGTGTGTTTACTGGTGTAGCTGTACAGGTTGAGTGTGTGTTTACTGGTGTAAATGCTCCTCCAGCGTGAGGGTGGTGTGTGTTCACACTATTAGTCTATAATTCCATATTTTAATTTAATTAGTTTAGACAGTAATCAAGGATTTCAATAATTAAAGTCTTGGCTACACCTGCATTTCCACTGTTCTTAATGATTTGGCTGCTTTTCACAGGGCATGAACATCACAGTGGTTAAGTGAGGGTTTGTGTATGTACTGTGTTTATATAACACTTTATTTATATATATTTATTATTATATATATTTCAGTTCAGCAATAAATACATGTTGGCCTGCAAAGCTGCAGAGTCGACATCAGACTGTTCAACAAATATTAATAAACAATTTCATAAACACTATCAGAGGCGGGAAGTCCAGGTCCAGACAGTAAATCCACCCCACTGTTTTCTGGAGCTACATTTCTGCTACGTTTAAACAACATAATGAACATTTGTGACAAAAGTATCCAGACACCCGCAGTGTTCCTCCAGAAATCAAGGGTATCCGTCGGGAGTTAGCCATTCTCCTTTACTGCAGCAATAGCCTTTACTCTCCAAGAGTGTGATGAGGATTTGATTGCATTTAGCCCCATGAAAGCATTTCGTTTTGGCTCACAGATGCTGGTACGATCAGCTAAGTCAAGTCATGGTTGGTGCTTCTTCAGTTTTACACTGGAGCTACTTCACCAATTAGCATGGAGCTAACTTCATGTCTCAGTCACCGGTCAAACCGGTGTGGTGGTGTTCAGTATGTGCTTTCTGACAGGGATTTAGGCATACAGATAGCACCATGCTAATTGGTGTACATATGTTTCAAAGACGTGTTAGCTACATTAGCCTTGTAGCTCCAGTGTAAAGCCAATAAAGCAAAGTGCTGTTTAAAATGGCTAAAGGCATCTGAACCTCCGCTCTAGGCGAGGTTAATGCTGTGAAGTGTGTGAGCTAAGAGTCTGCAGGACGCTCTTGAGGACACTGATGAAGCACCTGATGGCCTGCTTGTTTTCCGGCTGCTGTTTAACCGACACCAGCAGGGTGCCCTCATTTTCTGGTTCCTCCGGCGCCCTTTGGAGGAGCTCGGCCAGAATCACCGTCCCGCCTGACCGGCTGTACATGTAGGCCTTCCAGGGCACAGCTTCGGGGCGGCTGAAGGCCAGCGTCTGGACCTTTACCAGTTGAAAGGCTGCATGCAACATCTCTGGAGGGTCGGTGGGACGAGGGATCTCCAACACCTGCTGGTGGACCACCTGCAGCTCCAACCACAGTCTTTCAAAGGCCTTGTGGGATATCAGAGCACCTGTGGTCAGATTCGGTTCTGCTTCTGCGTCGCAGGACGGTGCCTCAGGTTCTGCTGACATTGATGAGAACAGAAATAAAGATCATCATCAGACTGATCAGACAAACTTTAAGGGGCTGATACCTCACTGGTGGGGTAAAGGCTTCCATTACTGGTTAGCTACATTAGCACCATAGCTTCAGTGCTAATTGGTGGGGTATTAGCTTCCATTACTGGTTAGCTACATTAGCCCCATATCTTCAGTGCTAATTGGTGGGGTATTAGCTTCCATTACTGGTTAGCTACATTAGCCCCATAGCTTCAGTGCTAATTGGTGGGGTATTAGCTTCCATTAATCTAATGCGACTTTCAATAACCCAGTACGACCAGTATGTGTCTGCCTCACCTGCACTCAGGCTCTGCTCAGCTGGGTCAAACCCGAGCTCCTCCTCCTCTGCTCTGTGGAGCTGCTGGGTGGAGAGCTCAACTGAAACGTTCTCTAGACAGGCCTCGGTTCCGCACAGCGAGCCGAGCGTGTTGAAGCTGGATGCCCAGAGACTGACTGGCTCCTCTGGACGCCCAGCCAGAACGGTCATGGACGGGTCAGACTTTGGCCCCAGCAGAACGCTTCGGGTTTTGTCTGGTCCGCTCTGCAGCAGCCTGTAATAGAGGACAGCTCGGTCCCGGACACACATATCAGCCTCCTCCTCTAAAACAACAACAAACACAAAACAGCAGGTTTCAGTCACCCAGTGAACCGCTCAGAGGCAGGAGAACCAGCAGATACACTGTCTGGACAAAAGTATTGGGACACCTGCTCATTCACTGCTTCTTCTAAAAAAGGTATTAAAAGAGTTTCTCCTGCTTTTGTTGGAGTAACTGTCTCTACTGTCAGCAATTATTAATCATTTATTAATCTGTGTCAGCAATGGGTGCAGCTTAATGAAGCTGAATGCATTCAAAAGAAGGGGTGTCCACAAACATTTGGACATATAGTGGAGGTAAGCTAATGCAGGTTAATTAATTAATTCCGCCCCCACCCTTTCTCAGAATGTTTATTTTATTATAGTCTTTATTTTTCTATTTAAGTTATTCATATATTTCCATTAAACACTTAAACACACTCATTTTATTTTTTATTTTCTATTTAATGTTTTACATACATGATTTATTATATTTCACTGTGAAGCACTTTGAGCTGCATTCTGTATGTATGGAGGTGTGTTAGAGATTTTTTACAGATTTCTGAACTGATGATGTGTCTAACAGTGGAAATCGCCTTTTTTTAAAACCTAGCTCTGCATTTTGGTTCTAACTTGTTCACGAACCTTAGAAAACCTACTCAACGTGATCCGTCACGTCTACCTGCCCACTGTTAAAGCCGCTGTAATTTTCCAGCCTAAAAACACTCTGATTACTCAGTCTGCACAATACAGCTAGATCACTGGGGTCTTTAGTGACAGCTGCACCATACACAGTCCGCACGGCTGGGTTCGGAGAGCAGTGAGTGTGTGTGTGTGTGTTTAAGGCTGGGTGTGGTGATGTTTAAGTAGCGCAGATTTCTAAAGCTTTATGGCAGAAACTGAACATGTGATCTAGTGAAGTTTGCACTGCTGACTACTAACTAAGCGTTTAGGAGGATTCAGAGTTCAGACTGGTTTACTGACTCTGCCCTGAAGAACAGGGCTAACTCACGCGATTCAGCTTTAACTGAAATAAACTGAATTGGAATCTGAAACTGTGAACTTTAAACAGGTTTTAAGAAGTGTGTGTGTGTGTGTGTGTGTGTGTGTGTGTGTGTGTGTGTGTGAGAGAGAGAGAGAGAGAGAGAGAGAGAGAGAGAGAGAGAGAGAGTACCGATGCAGTAGTGAAACAGTCGGCCCAGCATGTCCTGCATCTCAGCTGGTCGGGATAAAAACAGCTTCACCGCTGCGCTCAGCAGCTCCATCTTCACCAACGAGGAGAGCTCCACCTTCAGAGTGTCTATAAAACCCTCCAGCACATAGGGGGCGCTACTGATGCGCTCTCCATGAACACCCAGCAGCCACAACAGAGCCTGCTTCCCCTGCGAGACAGACAGAGTGTGTGTGTGTGTGTGTGTGTGTGTGTGTGTGTGTGTGTGTGTGTGTGTGTGTGTGAGTGAGTGGGGGAGAGAGAGAGAGAGAGAGAGATTAAGTTCATCGTGAATTGCTTCGGTTTGTGCAGCTAATCAATATTAATCACAAAAAATTGAGATTAATCACATTCCTGTAGTTAATTGTGATTAATTACATCAGGCTGCACATTAAACCAAGACTAATCACTCCCGTTTATATATTATATTATATTATATATAAAAGACATTTAGAAAAGTGCTCTATTTTGTGTATCTGAGGTAAACAGGCTTGCATAGTTTCTGCAGCATGTTAAACAGCATGTTAGGCTGCTGGTCATAATGTTTTGCTTCATTAGAGTGGGCTGAGAAGCTGAAACTCTCTGCAGCCAAACGTCCTAATGAGCATACAGCAGAACGGCTGCAGCATGGAAATCAATGCAAATCAATCATTTGCATTTCCAGGTCTGATGCAAATTCAGCAGCACGAGGTTAAACGAGACTTGCCTCGTTATCCTGAAGGGTTTCATCACAGCCTTCCACAGCCTTACACACCGGCCCGGTGCTCTGAGGGCAGAACCACACCAAGTCCCTGAACGTCTGGATCACCGCTACACAGAACAGCAAACAGCGAAACCAGGAAACAAACAAACAAACAAACAAACAAACAAACAGACAGACAGACAGACAGACAGACAGACAGACAGAGAGTGAAACATAACCTGGATATCTTCTGTTGTTAAACTGGTTCCAGTAGTAGGAGCGACTGGGCTTCTCTTGTTCTCACAGTAACACTATCTACCAGTTCTCCCTCCCATCTGACAGATATTTCTCCAGATCCCCCCTGAAGACGCCCGAGTGTGTGTGATGACTGAGGTGTGTGTGAAGTCCCAGAATTCACTCCTATGTTATCTGACTCTCCTCTAGGTGGCGTAACAGAGCACCAATTAGAAGCAGATCAGCTTCAACTCACAGTGAGAGCTAGCCAGGTTAACGTACAGCCTCCAAACATGGTGGATCAGGAGTGTACTGTAGATGTGATGGTGGGTCAGTCAGGAGTGTACTGTAGATGTGATGGTGGGTCAGTCAGGAGTGTACTGTAGATGTGATGGTGGGTCAGTCAGGAGTGTACTGTAGATGTGATGGTGGGTCAGGAGTGTACTGTAGATGTGATGGTGGGTCAGGAGTGTACTGTAGAAGTGATGGTGGGTCAGTCAGGAGTGTACTGTAGATGTGATGGTGGGTCAGTCAGGAGTGTACTGTAGATGTGATGGTGGGTCAGGAGTGTACTGTAGAAGTGATGGTGGGTCAGAAGTGTACTGTAGATGTGATGGTGGGTCAGTCAGGAGTGTACTTTAGAAGTGATGGTGGGTCAGGAGTGTACTGTAGAAGTGATGGTGGATCAGGAGAGTACTGTAGATGTGATGGTGGATCAGTCAGGAGAGTACTGTAGATGTGATGGTGGGTCAGTCAGGAGTGTACTGTAGATGTGATGGTGGGTCAGTCAGGAGTATACTGTAGATGGGATGGTGGGTCAGTCAGAAGTGTACTGTAGATGTGATGGTGGGTCAGGAGTGTACTGTAGATGTGATGGTGGGTCAGGAGTGTACTGTAGATGTGATGGTGGGTCAGTCAGGAGTGTACTGTAGATGTGATGGTGGGTCAGTCAGGAGTGTACTGTAGATGTGATGGTGGGTCAGGAGTGTACTGTAGATGTGATGGTGGGTCAGTCAGGAGTGTACTGTAGATGTGATGGTGGGTCAGTCAGGAGTGTACTGTAGATGTGATGGTGGGTCAGGAGTGTACTGTAGAAGTGATGGTGGGTCAGAAGTGTACTGTAGATGTGATGGTGGGTCAGTCAGGAGTGTACTGTAGATGTGATGGTGGGTCAGTCAGGAGTGTACTGTAGATGTGATGGTGGGTCAGGAGTGTACTGTAGAAGTGATGGTGGGTCAGAAGTGTACTGTAGATGTGATGGTGGGTCAGTCAGGAGTGTACTGTAGATGTGATGGTGGGTCAGTCGTGTACTGTAGATGTGATGGTGGGTCAGGAGCGTACTGTAGATGTGATGGTGGGTCAGTCAGCAGTGTACTGTAGATGTGATGGTGGGTCAGCAGTGTACTGTAGATCTGATGGTGGGTCAGGAGTGTACTGTAGATCTGATGGTGGGTCAGGAGTGTACTGTAGATGTGATGGTGGGTCAGTCAGCAGTGTACTGTAGATGTGATGGTGGGTCAGTCAGGAGCATACTGTAGATGTGATGGTGGGTCAGCCAGGAGTGTACTGTAGATGTGATGGTGGGTCAGGAGTGTACTGTAGATGTGATGGTGGGTCAGTCAGGAGTGTACTGTAGATGTGATGGTGGGTCAGGAGTGTACTGTAGATGTGATGGTGGGTCAGGAGTGTACTGTAGATGTGATGGTGGGTCAGGAGTGTACTGTAGATCTGATGGTGGGTCAGGAGTGTACTGTAGATTTGATGGTGGGTCAGTCAGGTGCGTACTGTAGATGTGATGGTGGGTCAGTCAGAAGTGTACTGTAGATGTGATGGTGGGTCAGTCAGGAGTGTACTGTAGATGTGATGGTGGGTCAGTCAGGAGCGTACTGTAGATGTGATGGTGGGTCAGTCAGCAGTGTACTGTAGATGTGATGGTGGGTCAGGAGCGTACTGTAGATGTGATGGTGGGTCAGGAGTGTACTGTAGATGTGATGGTGGGTCAGTCAGCAGTGTACTGTAGATGTGATGGTGGGTCAGTCAGGAATGTACTGTAGATGTGATGGTGGGTCAGGAGCGTACTGTAGATGTGATGGTGGGTCAGGAGTGTACTGTAGATGTGATAGTAATAAGGTCTAGTTGGGTTTGAGGGGGCTGAGATCTGCTGTTCTACTTTGTGGTGTAAAATAAATGGACAGTGTGACACAGCAGCCTCTTTTCACTGGTCATAAGTATTTAGACCCAGATTTTGATGTTTTAGGTGGGAAAGTCAACAAACAGTTCAGAACTGTACTGAGTTTGTATGGATTTACCAGACTATTTACTGACAGAGTGTTACAGCGCCCCCCTCAGTGTGGGACAGTAAACCTCCTAGCTTCAGGGCCAGTAGGTGGGGTGTGAGCTACATTAGGCTTGTAGCTTCAGTGTAAAACTAAATGACAGATATTACAGGATAATCTCTTACCGGAAGTGATGTGCTCTTGTTTCAGTGCCAGAAGTCCGGTCAGAATGTCCAGACACTTCTCAGTGTAGGTCCGTCCGATACGACCTTCAGGGGAGAAGGAGAGTCGGTTAGAGAGTTGTTCTGCTGAGGAACCCAGCATGAATTCCTCTGTTCAACAGTAACACACTGAACAGGAGGATCCGAGCGCTAAACAGCGGCAGGGCTAAACCACAGAAGAGCTGCTGAAGAAAATGCAGAGTGCAATTTAAGCAAGTGACGGAAATGGTCAGGCTGCTGTAAGACAAGATATTATCATGGTGGCCCAGGTGGTTGCTGTGCTGTTGCTGAGCAGTTACTAAGGTATCCCAGGTGGTTTCTACCGAGCTGCTATGCTGTTCCAAGTTGTTGCTATGCTGTTGCTGAGAAATTCCAGCCAGTTACTGTGGAACTGCAGGAGGTTGTCAGTCAAGTTTTCATATTGATGGTATCAGCATGTGGTTAATCTGGTATCCCACATGGTTGCTATGCTGTTGCTAAGCAGTATGCTAAGCTATGCCTTTTGTTTGTTATTAGGCTACTATGTCTTTCCAAGTTGTTGCTATGCTGTTGACAAGCAGTTGCCAAGGTATCCCAGGTGGGTTTTCTGGGGTTGCAAGGAGGATACTGTGCTGTTCCAAGTGGCTTCTATGCTACTGCTTCCTGGTTGCCATGGTGTTGCAGATGGTTGTTATTGGGTTGCCATGATGTAGCTAAAAGAGCAGAGATTCATACTGGATGAACAAACCTGTGTCATGTACAGTGGGGGAAAAAAATGTATTTATTCAGTCACCAATTGTGCAAGTTCACCCACTTAAAGAGATGAGAGGCTGTAATTGACATCATAGGTAGACTCAACTATGAGAGACAAAATGAGAAAAACAATCAGAAAATCACATTGTCTGATTTATAAAGAATTTATTTGTAAATAATGGTGGAAAATAAGTATTTGATCAATAACAAAAGTTCATCTCAATACTTTGTTATATATCTTTTGTTGGCAATGACAGAGGTCAAACGTTTTCTGTAAGGCTTCACAAGGTTGGCTCACACCGTTGCTGGTATGTTGGCCCATTCCTCCATGCAGATCTCCTCTAGAGCAGTGATGTTTTGGGGCTGTCAGCGGCAACACAGACTTTCAATTCCCTCCAAGGGTTTTCTATGGGGTTGAGATCTGGAGACTGGCTAGGCCACTCCAGGACCTTGAAATGCTTCTTACGAAGCCACTCCTTTGTTGCCCTGGCAGTGTGCTTGGGATCATTGTCATGCTGAAAGACCCAGTCACGTTTCATCTTCAATGCCCTTGCTGATGAAAGGTGGTTTGCACTTAAAATCTCACAATACATGGCTCCATTCATTCTTTCATGTACACGGACCAGTCGTCCTAGTCCCTTTGCAGAGAAACAGCCCCAAAGCATGATGTTGCCACCCCCATGCTTCACAGTTGGTATGGTGTTCTTTGGATGCAACTCAGCATTCACTCTCCTCCAATCACAGCGAGTTGTGTTTGTACCAAACAGTTCTACTTTGGTTTCATCTGACCATAAGACATTCTCCCAAAACTCTTCCAGAACATCCAAATGCTCTCTAGCAAACTTCAGACAGGCCGGATATGTACTGGCTTAAGCAGGGGAACACGTCTGGCACTGCAGGATCTGAGTCCCTGGCGGCGTAGTGTGTTACTGACGGTAGCCTTTGTAACGTTGGTCCAGCTTTCTGCAGGTCATTCACTAGGTCCTCCCATGTGGTTCTGGGATTTCTGCTCACCGTTCTTGTGATCATTTTGACCCCACAGGCTGAGATCTTGCGTGGAGCCCCTGATGGAGGGAGATTAGCAGTGGTCAGGTGTCTTTTATACTGTTAACCAGTTCAAACAGGTGCCATTAATACAGGTAATGAGTGGAGGACAGAGAAGCCTCTTAAAGAAGAAGTTACAGGTCTGTGACAGACAGAAATCTTGCTTGTTTGTAGGCGACCAAATACTTATTTTCCACCATTATTTGCAAATAAATTCTTTAAAGATCAGACAGTGTGATTTTCAGAATTTCTTTTCTCATTTAGTCTCTTATGATGTCAATTACAGCCTCTCTCATCTTTTTAAGTGGGAGAACTTGCACAATTGGTGACTGACTAAATACTTTTTTCCCCACTGTATGACGAGGAAGATCAGACCTGGGCCTCTTTTACCTGCAGTGTGAACTCTGAGAGCTGAAGGGGGGATAAGGAGGGGATAAGACCACTTAAACATTAACCTCCGTCTCAGCACACAGACGCCCTCCGTCCAGCTGGAGAGCTGTAATCTCCAACAAACACGGGCTCAAATCTGCCGCACTCACCTTGCTCCTTCCGGCAGCATTTCTAGATTTACACAACATCCCAAAAAGGCCAAGCTAAGCAGCAGCAGCCGAACCGAGACTGAGAGCTTTTCATTAACCAGCTGTAACCTCCACCCGCCACCCCGCCGCCCTTATCAGAGCAGGGTGTATTACCTATAGCTGCAGTGTGTATTACCTGTAGCTGCAGTGTGTATTACCTGTAGCTGCATATCAGTGTGTATTACCTATAGCTGCAGTGTGTATTACCTATAGCTGTAGTGTGTATTACCTATAGCTGCATATCAGTGTGTATTACCTATAGCTGCAGTGTGTATTACCTATAGCTGCAGATCAGTGTGTATTACCTATAGCTGCAGTGTGTATTACCTATAGCTGCAGTGTTTAATACCTATAGCTGCAGTGTGTATTACCTGTAGCTGCAGTGTGTATTACCTGTAGCTGCATATCAGTGTGTAATACCTATAGCTGCAGTGTGTATTACCTATAGCTGCATATCAGTGTGTATTACCTATAGCTGCAGTGTGTATCACCTATAGCTGCAGTGTGTATTACCTATAGCTGCATATCAGTGTGTATTACCTATAGCTGCAGTGTGTATTACCTATAGCTGTAGTGTGTATTACCTATAGCTGCAGTGTGTATTACCTATAGCTGCAGTGTGTATTACCTATAGCTGTAGTGTGTATTACCTATAGCTGCATATCAGTGTGTATTACCTATAGCTGCAGTGTGTATTACCTATAGCTGCAGATCAGTGTGTATTACCTATAGCTGTAGTGTGTATTACCTATAGCTGCAGATCAGTGTGTATTACCTATAGCTGCAGATCAGTGTGTATTACCTATAGCTGCATATCAGTGTGTATTACCTATAGCTGCAGATCAGTGTGTAATACCTATAGCTGCAGTGTGTATTACCTATAGCTGCAGATCAGTGTGTAATACCTATAGCTGCAGTGTGTATTACCTATAGCTGCAGATCAGTGTGTAATACCTATAGCTGCAGTGTGTATTACCTATAGCTGCAGATCAGTGTGTATTACCTATAGCTGCATATCAGTGTGTATTACCTATAGCTGCAGATCAGTGTGTAATACCTATAGCTGCAGTGTGTATTACCTATAGCTGCAGATCAGTGTGTATTACCTATAGCTGCAGTGTGTATTACCTATAGCTGCAGATCAGTGTGTATTACCTATAGCTGCAGATCAGTGTGTATTACCTATAGCTGCAGTGTGTATTACCTATAGCTGCAGATCAGTGTGTATTACCTATAGCTGCAGTGTGTATTACCTATAGCTGCAGATCAGTGTGTATTACCTATAGCTGCAGTGTGTATTACCTATAGCTGCAGTGTGTATTACCTGTAGCTGCAGTGTGTATTACCTATAGCTGCAGATCAGTGTGTATTACCTATAGCTGCAGTGTGTATTACCTATAGCTGCAGAGCAGTGTGTATTACCTATAGCTGCAGTGTGTATTACCTATAGCTGCAGAGCAGTGTGTATTACCTATAGCTGCAGTGTGTATTACCTATAGCTGCAGTGTTTAATACCTATAGCTGTAGTGTTTAATACCTATAGCTGTAGTGTGTATTACCTGTAGCTGCATATCAGTGTGTAATACCTATAGCTGCAGTGTGTATCACCTATAGCTGCAGTGTGTATTACCTATAGCTGCAGTGTGTATTACCTATAGCTGTAGTGTGTATTACCTATAGCTGTAGTGTGTATTACCTATAGCTGCAGTGTGTATTACCTATAGCTGCAGATCAGTGTGTATTACCTATAGCTGCAGTGTGTATTACCTATAGCTGCAGATCAGTGTGTATTACCTATAGCTGCAGATCAGTGTGTATTACCTATAGCTGTAGTGTGTATTACCTATAGCTGCAGATCAGTGTGTATTACCTATAGCTGCAGTGTGTATTACCTGTAGCTGCATATCAGTGTGTAATACCTATAGCTGCAGTGTGTATTACCTATAGCTGCAGATCAGTGTGTATTACCTATAGCTGCAGTGTGTATTACCTATAGCTGCAGATCAGTGTGTATTACCTATAGCTGTAGTGTGTATTACCTATAGCTGTAGTGTGTATTACCTATAGCTGTAGTGTGTATTACCTATAGCTGCAGATCAGTGTGTATTACCTATAGCTGCAGTGTGTATTACCTATAGCTGCAGATCAGTGTGTATTACCTATAGCTGCAGTGTGTATTACCTATAGCTGCAGTGTGTATTACCTGTAGCTGCAGTGTGTATTACCTATAGCTGCAGATCAGTGTGTATTACCTATAGCTGCAGTGTGTATTACCTATAGCTGCAGAGCAGTGTGTATTACCTATAGCTGCAGTGTGTATTACCTATAGCTGCAGAGCAGTGTGTATTACCTATAGCTGTAGTGTTTAATACCTATAGCTGTAGTGTTTAATACCTATAGCTGTAGTGTGTATTACCTGTAGCTGCATATCAGTGTGTAATACCTATAGCTGCAGATCAGTGTGTATTACCTGTAGCTGCAGTGTGTATTACCTGTAGCTGCATATCAGTGTGTATTACCTATAGCTGCAGTGTGTATCACCTATAGCTGCAGTGTGTATTACCTATAGCTGCAGTGTGTATTACCTATAGCTGTAGTGTGTATTACCTATAGCTGCATATCAGTGTGTATTACCTATAGCTGCAGTGTGTATTACCTATAGCTGCAGATCAGTGTGTATTACCTATAGCTGCAGTGTGTATTACCTATAGCTGCAGATCAGTGTGTATTACCTATAGCTGCAGATCAGTGTGTATTACCTATAGCTGCAGTGTGTATTACCTATAGCTGCAGATCAGTGTGTATTACCTATAGCTGTAGTGTGTATTACCTATAGCTGCAGTGTGTATTACCTGTAGCTGCATATAAGTGTGTAATACCTATAGCTGCAGTGTGTATTACCTATAGCTGCAGATCAGTGTGTATTACCTATAGCTGCAGATCAGTGTGTATTACCTATAGCTGCAGTGTGTATTACCTATAGCTGCAGTGTGTATTACCTATAGCTGCAGATCAGTGTGTATTACCTATAGCTGTAGTGTGTATTACCTATAGCTGTAGTGTGTATTACCTATAGCTGCAGATCAGTGTGTAATACCTATAGCTGCAGTGTGTATCACCTATAGCTGCAGATCAGTGTGTATTACCTATAGCTGTAGTGTGTATTACCTATAGCTGCAGATCAGTGTGTATTACCTATAGCTGCAGTGTGTATTACCTATAGCTGCAGATCAGTGTGTATTACCTATAGCTGCAGTGTGTATCACCTATAGCTGCAGATCAGTGTGTATTACCTATAGCTGTAGTGTGTATTACCTATAGCTGCAGATCAGTGTGTATTACCTATAGCTGCAGATCAGTGTGTAATACCTATAGCTGCAGTGTGTATTACCTATAGCTGCAGATCAGTGTGTATTACCTATAGCTGCAGATCAGTGTGTAATACCTATAGCTGCAGTGTGTATCACCTATAGCTGCAGATCAGTGTGTATTACCTATAGCTGTAGTGTGTATTACCTATAGCTGCATATCAGTGTGTATTACCTATAGCTGCAGATCAGTGTGTAATACCTATAGCTGCAGTGTGTATTACCTATAGCTGCAGATCAGTGTGTATTACCTATAGCTGCAGATCAGTGTGTAATACCTATAGCTGCAGTGTGTATTACCTATAGCTGCAGATCAGTGTGTATTACCTATAGCTGTAGTGTGTATTACCTATAGCTGCAGATCAGTGTGTATTACCTATAGCTGCAGTGTGTATTACCTATAGCTGCAGATCAGTGTGTATTACCTATAGCTGCAGTGTGTATTACCTATAGCTGCAGATCAGTGTGTATTACCTATAGCTGCAATAGCTGCCTGCGCCAGTTCAGTAGACACGTCAGTGCAGTAGCTCTTCAGCTCCTCTAGAACCAGCACCACATTCTCGTCATTCACCAGCTCTACCAGGATCTCCATCTTACGGAACTTTATGTATCCGGGTTCTGAGTATCCGCAGAAGAAGCGTTTGTAATGGCTGCCGTACAGAGCTGGCTGACTGCGCAGAACCTGCTGCACGTGACACAGTCCAGCAAAGCACAGCTCACGTGACGCAGAGCCGCAGGTGGCCAGCAGGGGGCCGCGGGCACGAGTAAGGGCATCGGCCTGCACGGCAGGGTGGGCGGCAGCTAAGTGCAGAAAGAGGCGGAGCGTGGCGGCCATGACGGGCGCGTGAGCGCTGTGTAGAAACCCGTCCAGCAGGCTCAGGATGTCGAAGAGCTCGTCATCACTGCGAGGACGGTAGCGAAGGAGGAAGGTCAGAACCTCACTCTGAGCCCAGCTGTCCAAATCCTTCAACCTGTAAACACAGGAGTAGACCATCATGACCGATCTACTGACCTGTAAACACACACTGTAGATACTCCAGCGTTTACACAGAGGTTTAGTTATGCTGTTAAGAAATCATTGATTATCTATTATTGATATTGTGATGAGCTTTTCAGTAGTTAGCAAGTCAGTGAAAAATCCCAGTATCCTGATTGATCTCTGGTCCAGATTCAGTCGATCAGACCAAACCGCAACAGGAGATGCTAGGCTAATGATGCTAACAAGCGCAAGTCTCTCAGAGCTCCTCCAGATCTTCATCAGCTGATAGATGGATGAGGTTTAGGAGATGGTGGGACTGACTTTAGTCTAGAACCCCAAACAGAACCAGAACCACAGAGCTGAGGAACACTGGAGGAACCAGAACCACCTTCACCTCAGCACAGTGTGTGTATCACTCCGCCCACTGTGCTCCGGTCTGAGAGAGGAGCAGCTCTACAGAGCGGGACGTGATGAGGAGGAGAACGTAGCTCCGGTTCTAGATTCAGTGTTGGAATAAGGTCTATTTATAATGATGTAGTATTTAGTTTATGTAGCTTCTCGATTGATCTTTGACGTAAATACATTTTTGTTTTTGGGGGCGTGTTCACAAAGATGAGTGATTGGTGACAGTCTAATTCCAGTGTTTGTTAGCAGTGTTAGCCTAGCGTCTCCTGTTGTAAACTGTAGAAGCTCACGTCAGACTCCGAACAGGTCTGATCTGATCGGCTGAATCTGGATCCGAGATCAATCAGGAGACTGGGATTTACTGCAGATCTGCTCCTTTAAATGCGGAAGGTGGTTCCAGCAGCTCATCAACCTTTATATCCAATCTTCCAATTATGTCATAAAAATAAGCGACCAAGCACTGACTAATTAATATGATATTATGATTATTATGATATCAAGTCCAAATGTAGAAAGCCTGAACTGAACTGCTGAAACAGGTCAGTTAACATGGTCAGTTACGGGAGTTAGAGATCACAGGTGTGTCTGACCTGTTGAGCAGGTGATGTGCGATCGGTTTGTTGATAACCACTCCCCCTTCGTCTCGCAGGATCTCCTCCAGCGCTCGGAGACAGTTCACCATGACGACGGGGTCCTGGTCCCTCAGCAGAGCATACAGTTCATTCACCATGCTGGGATCTGCAGAGACACATTCATCACACAGCTCAGTCCATTCAAACCCTTACACACACTACATGTCCAAAAGTTTGTGGACACCAACTTATAATGAATGCATTCAGCTACTTTAAGCTGCACTCATTGCTGACACAGATGTGCAAATGCACACACAGCTTGTCTAGTTCCTGTAGAGAAGAAGTACTGCCAATAGAATAGGACTCTCTGGAGCAGATCAACAGGAACAGGCCTAGAGGGGTATAAAGCCCCCCAGCATTGAGCTAGCTGACATCCTGACCTCACTAACGCTCTTGTGGATGAATGCAATCAAATCCTCACAGCAATGCACCTCCAAAATCTAGTAGAAAGTCTTCTTCTCTGGACAGTAGAGATAGAACAGAAGCAGGAGAAACTCTTTTAAGAACTCTTTCAGAAGAAACAGTGAATGAGCAGGTGTCCCAATACTTCTGTCAAAATAGTGTATCTCAGTGTTGGGTGGAGGCTGTGGTGTTGTACCTATCTTAGTGTTGGGTGGAGGCTGTGGTGTTGTACCTATTTCAGTGTTGGGTGGAGGCAGTGGTGTTTTACCTATCTCAGTGTTGGGTGGAGGTATCTCAGTGTTGGGTGGAGGCTGTGGTGTTGTACCTATCTCAGTGTTGAGTGGAGGCTGTGGTGTTGTACCTATCTCAGTGTTGGGTTGAAGGCTATGCATTTTAGCACAGCCCAGCACGGCCACTCTCCTCACGTAGGACGCTTTGTCCCTCAGGCCGTTCAGAATGGGCTGCTGGATGTATTCGGTTATTCCCGGCATCCTAAAACCAAAACACCATAAGGAGGACAAACACCGTCTAGAACCTTCTGTAGAACCATGACAGACCTTTATAAAGCCACATACCTGAGGTTGCACATGTTTCTCAGAGCCAGCCCGCGCACCATCGGGTTCGGGTCAGCGCAGTCTTTCCGCAGGGTGTTGATGGCCAGCAGGGCCAGGTCAGGTTTGTGGCCGGCGTAGGTGACCATGTAGAGGTAAACCAGCTTCTTCTGGACAATGTCCACTGTAGCACTAGCCTTCACCATGTCCATAAACAGAGACGAGACATCCAGACCCTGAGTCATCGACCTGAAATCCAAACAATTTACAGAACAAAGACTTTTATGTTCAGACTGTTTGTTTGTTCTAATGCAGAACACCCGAGCTGACCCCTCTGTGCCTGCTGGACCAGGCCTGATTAGGTTCTGGTCCTTATGGACAAAAGTATTGAGACGCCTGCTTTTTCATTGTTTTGTTTTGTTTTTTTAAGGGTATTAAAGAGCTGATCCTGCTTCTGTTGGAGTAACTGTCTCTACTGTCCAGAGAAGAAGACTTTCTACTGGATTCTGGAGGAGGAGCATTGCTGTGAGGATTTGATTGCATTCAGCCATAATGAGTGTTAGGGAGGTCAGGATGTTGGATGATCACCTCTCTACCTCATCATCCTCAACTCATCCCACTCAAAAAAGTACTGGATGGAGCTCCACCACCATCATTCCAGAGAACACAATGCTGAAGCCCAATGCTGGGGGGCTTTATACCCCTCTAGCCCACGCCTGGCATTATTAGGCAGCATGGAGCCAATAGGGTCATGATGTTGATCCGCTCCAGAGAGTCCTATTCTATTGGCAGTACTTCTTCTCTACAGGGACTAGACAAGCTGTGTGTGCATTTGCACATCTGTGTCAGCAATGGGTGCAGCTTAAAGTAGCTGAAACATTTGGACATGTGGTTTATGTTTTAATGAAAGTGTATGGTTTAGATCATCAGTCTCCAAAAGCTAAAGAACCCGTGGAACCCGGGTACTGACCTGATAACACGGGTGATGTAGTTTCTATACCGGAGCCGGTCAGCCTGGATGTTTGGGTTAGACAGCGCCCTCTTCAGGTCCTTGACCACCTCCTCTGAACCAAAATACGGCATCCTGTCTGATTGTGGATCCCTGAGAGAACGCCATCAGAACAGTGTCAGAAAATCCATCAGGTAACAATACATCAACACAACAATACATGTATATAACACACACACACACACACACATCTAGTACACTGCTGAAGGTATGTAGAGGTACCTAACAGAGTCTGGGCTGTCAAAGCAATTGCATGGCAACCACCCAGGACACCACAGCAGCTGCTTAGCAACATCATAGCAACCACCCAGCATAGCAACCACATATCAACATCCAGTGACCACCTTAGACTTGCTTTAGCTGCACAATTACATTGAATTTTCTGAAGAAATTGTTCTCAAATGTTCATTATTAATAATATTATTCACAATAAAGCTATTATTATTATTATTATGATTATACTTATTATACTGCTATGATTATTATCATTCATTCTAATCTGATATATGTTTTAAATAATACAGAACTGAAGACAAAAGAGAAGCTATTCAGACAGAGGACCACAGCTTCTCTACTGTCTGATAACTACGTCCTGGATCAGAGTTAGATTTATTACTGATTATTAATTACTGATCATTACTGACACAGATATGAGCTCATACAGAGGTCAGCTGGGTCACTAATCTTATATAAACAAGACTCTCTGAATCGGTCCGGGTCTGAAAGGCGTGTTAAGGCAGGGGTGAACAGCAGCCTGGAGAGGGCCGAGCGCAGCCTCCGATTTGTTTGCTGTGCTGGAAAACAGCTTCAGCTACGGCTCAAAGTCCAGCTCCTGCAAACACTGACCGCTCCACCCCTCCATACCACCGGCACTGCCACACTCCCACTGTTACACACCATCCCACTGTTACACACACTCCCACTGTTACACACCATCCCACTGTTACACACACATACTGCTGAACTGTAACTACACACACTCCCACTGTTACACACACCATCCCACTGTTACACACACCATCCCACTGTTACACACCATCCCACTGTTACACACCATCCCACTGTTACACACACTCCCACTGTTACACACACATACTGCTGAACTGTAACTACACACACTCCCACTGTTACACACACCATCTCACTGTTACACACCATCCCACTGTTACACACCATCCCACTGTTACACACCATCCCACTGTTACACACACCATCTCACTGTTACACACACTCCCACTGTTACACACACCATCCCACTGTTACACACACATACTGCTGAACTGTAACTACACACACCATCCCACTGTTACACACCATCCCACTGTTACACACACTCCCACTGTTACACACACTCCCACTGTTACACACACCATCTCACTGTTACACACACTCCCACTGTTACACACCATCCCACTGTTACACACCATCCCACTGTTACACACACATACTGCTGAACTGTAACTACACACACTCCCACTGTTACACACACCATCCCACTGTTACACACACTCCCACTGTTACACACCATCCCACTGTTACACACACATACTGCTGAACTGTAACTACACACCATCCCACTGTTACACACCATCCCACTGTTACACACCATCCCACTGTTACACACACATACTGCTGAACTGTAACTACACACACTCCCACTGTTACACACACCATCCCACTGTTACACACCATCCCACTGTTACACACACATACTGCTGAACTGTAACTACACACACTCCCACTGTTACACACACCATCCCACTGTTACACACCATCCCACTGTTACACACACATACTGCTGAACTGTAACTACACACACTCCCACTGTTACACACACCATCTCACTGTTACACACCATCCCACTGTTACACACACTCCCACTGTTACACACACCATCCCACTGTTACACACCATCCCACTGTTACACACACATACTGCTGAACTGTAACTACACACACTCCCACTGTTACACACACCATCTCACTGTTACACACCATCCCACTGTTACACACCATCCCACTGTTACACACACCATCTCACTGTTACACACACTCCCACTGTTACACACCATCCCACTGTTACACACACATACTGCTGAACTGTAACTACACACACTCCCACTGTTACACACACCATCTCACTGTTACACACACCATCTCACTGTTACACACCATCCCACTGTTACACACCATCTCACTGTTACACACCATCTCACTGTTACACACACCATCCCACTGTTACACACACATACTGCTGAACTGTAACTACACACACTCTCACTGTTACACACCATCCCACTGTTACACACACTCCCACTGTTACACACACTCCCACTGTTACACACACCATCTCACTGTTACACACACACCCACTGTTACACACCATCCCACTGTTACACACACTCCCACTGTTACACACACTCCCACTGTTACACACACTCCCACTGTTACACACCATCCCAGTTACACACACCATCCCAGTTACACACACCATCCCACTGTTACACACCATCCCAGTTACACACACCATCCCACTGTTACACACACACCCACTGTTACACACCCTCCCACTGTTACACACACACTCCCACTGTTACACACACCATCCCACTGTTACACACCATCCCACTGTTACACACCATCCCACTGTTACACACACCATCCCACTGTTACACACACACCCACTGTTACACACACACCCACTGTTACACACACTCCCACTGTTACACACACTCCCACTGTTACACACACACCCACTGTTACACACACTCCCACTGTTACACACACCATCTCACTGTTACACACACTCCCACTGTTACACACCATCCCACTGTTACACACACACTCCCACTGTTACACACACTCCCACTGTTACACACCATCCCACTGTTACACACCATCTCACTGTTACACACCATCTCACTGTTACACACACTCCCACTGTTACACACACCATCTCACTGTTACACACACCATCTCACTGTTACACACACTCCCACTGTTACACACACCATCCCACTGTTACACACCATCTCACTGTTACACACCATCTCACTGTTACACACACTCCCACTGTTACACACCATCCCACTGTTACACACACATACTGCTGAACTGTAACTACACACACTCCGTTTATTACAGATATATCCCAGCATAATTAAGCCTTAACAAATCATTAATAACACAGGAAGTTAAATTAGTTTAGTTAATTAAAAGTTAATTAACTAAACTTATGTTGCAGACATAATATTTGTAGGGTCAATATGAAATAATACTAATGATAAAAACAATAACACTAATAACAATGAGGTAAATAAAGGTTTTGACTCTTTTTGAATGCTGTGATAATGTGAAGATTAATATTAAGATTTTTAAACGTGCATTAGTATCGATAGTATCGATAAATGAACTGAACCGATCGTTACACCCGTTTCGAATCCGGTAGGGGGCGCAATGACCGCCGCTCTGAACTGCCTGTCGGGTCATATTAGCTGCTAATGCATTTTTAATGTTTTACAGTTTTAATGTTTATTAAGTGTAATTACAGAGGTGCCACACTAACCCCACGAGCTAAACCCCCAAACACGCTTTATAACCCGCTTCACAATGATGAAAACACCCCAAATCCAACCTCGTCTTACTGAAATACCTCCAATATTATTATTATCATTATTATTATTATTATCATTATTACTATTATTATTATTATTATTACTGGCACTTATTGCCCGGACTGTTTGATCTGCTACTTAAACTAATGAAATAATCAGAACTGAATCAGGAGGAGCAGCATTAGCATTAGCTGTTAGCATTAGCTGTTAGCATTAGCTGTTAGCATTAGCGAGATTAACCCTGATCTGTAGGTTTTAAACCGGGTGTGACGTTTTCTCCCCTAATCTCAGGATTAAAGATGATCTCACCTCCTGAACCATCAAGCTGGGATTCCTCTTTTTACAGAAAACGGATTAAAATCCCTGGGAATATTAAATCACGGAGAAACCCGGTAAACAGCCGTGAACCCAGACTCAGCACCGCGCTTCCCTCCTGGATTCAAAATAAGAGTCTTTTCAAGCTCGTCAGAGAGCTACAACTTTAATATTTCAGTAATCCGTTTGGGTAAATAAAGATAATACCAGCCAAACAAAACAGTTTTTACAACAATAAACCGATACAGAGCAGAATTGACCGTTTAGATGAATAAATGTGATCCGTTCATCTCTTCATCAGAATGGTTCTTGTTTGCGTTTTATATTTTAGCTGGTTTATAAGTAATCTGTAGCAAACAGTCATGTATTTATTGTAATTACTACATTAATAAAAAACTGAAGTAATAATGACTGATATGTAACTGATATTTTAGGAAAAGAGGGTATGTTGGTGGTTTGTGTTCAGCTTCAGTTTGAGCTGCTGAATGTTGTTTAGGTGGGGGGAGGTGGAGGTGGGGAGGTGGAGGTGGGGGGGAGGGGGAGAGGGGGAGGTGGGGAGGTTGGAGGCGCTGTGTTGTGAGCGTCACTAGATGGCGCTCTAACGCAGAGAGAAGCCTCAGTCTCCAGAGCTGCACGCTCACTTCACCTACAGCCCATCAGCTGAAGACGTTCCCGTGGTGATTTCCTTCAGCTAAAATGGTTTCCATGGTGATTACCTTCATCTAAAGTGGTTACCATCGCAATTTCATTTGACTGACATGGTTCCCATGGTGATTTTCTTTGTTAGCAGTAAATAAATATAAGTTGGATTGTTGCACAGGTTCAGAATCCCAGTAAGAATCCCAGTAAAAACCCCAGTAAGAATCCCAGTCAGAACCCCAGTCAGAACCCCAGTAAGAACCCCAGTCAGAATCCCAGTAAGAACCCCAGTAAGAATCCCAGTCAGAACCCCAGTAAGAATCCCAGTCAGAACCCCAGTCAGAACCCCAGTCAGAATCCCAGTAAGAACCCCAGTAAGAACCCCAGTAAGAATCCCAGTAAAAACCCCAGTCAGAATCCCAGTCAGAATCCCAGTCAGAATCCCAGTAAGAACCCCAGTCAGAATCCCAGTCAGAACCCCAGTAAGAATCCCACTAAGAACCCCAGTAAGAATCACAGTAAGAAACCCAGTAAGAACCCCAGTAAGAATCCCAGTAAGAATCCCAGTAAGAATCCCACTAAGAACCCCACTAAGAACCCCAGTAAGAATCCCAGTAAGAATCCCAGTCAGAACCCCACTAAGAACCCCAGTAAAAACCCCAGTAAGAATCCCAGTAAGAATCCCAGTAAGAATCCCAGTCAGAACCCCACTAAGAACCCCAGTAAAAACCCCACTAAGAACCCCAGTAAGAATCCCAGTAAGAATCCCAGTCAGAACCCCAGTAAGAACCCCAGTAAAAACCACAGTAAGAATCCCAGTCAGAACCCCAGTCAGAACCCCAGTCAGAACCCCAGTAAGAATCCCAGTCAGAACCCCAGTAAGAATCCCAGTAAGAACCCCAGTAAGAACCCCAGTAAAAACCCCAGTCAGAACCCCAGTCAGAACCACAGTAAGAATCCCAGTCAGAACCCCAGTCAGAACCCCAGTAAAAACCCCAGTCAGAACCCCAGTAAGAATCCCAGTAAGAACCCCAGTAAGAACCCCACTAAGAACCCCAGTAAGAACCCCAGTAAGAACCCCAGTCAGAACCCCACTAAGAACCCCAGTAAAAACCCCAGTCAGAATCCCAGTAAGAACCCCAGTCAGAACCCCAGTAAGAACCCCAGTAAAAACCCCAGTCAGAACCCCAGTAAGAACCCCACTAAGAACCCCAGTCAGAACCCCAGTAAGAATCCCAGTCAGAACCCCAGTAAGAACCCCAGTAAAAACCCCAGTCAGAACCCCAGTAAGAACCCCACTAAGAACCCCAGTAAGAACCCCAGTAAGAACCCCAGTCAGAACCCCACTAAGAACCCCAGTAAGAACCCCAGTAAGAACCCCAGTAAAAACCCCAGTAAAAACCCCAGTAAGAATCCCAGTAAAAACCCCACTAAGAACCCCAGTAAAAACCCCAGTAAGAATCCCAGTAAGAACCCCAGTAAGAACCCCAGTAAAAACCACAGTAAGAATCCCAGTCAGAACCCCAGTCAGAACCCCAGTCAGAACCCCAGTAAGAATCCCAGTCAGAACCCCAGTAAGAATCCCAGTAAGAACCCCAGTAAGAACCCCAGTAAAAACCCCAGTCAGAACCCCAGTCAGAACCACAGTAAGAATCCCAGTCAGAACCCCAGTCAGAACCCCAGTAAAAACCCCAGTCAGAACCCCAGTAAGAATCCCAGTAAGAACCCCAGTAAGAACCCCAGTAAGGATCCCACTAAGAACCCCAGTAAAAACCCCAGTCAGAATCCCAGTCAGAACCCCAGTAAGAATTCCAGTCAGAACCCCAGTAAGAACCCCAGTAAAAACCCCAGTCAGAACCCCAGTAAGAACCCCACTAAGAACCCCAGTAAAAACCCCAGTAAGAACCCCAGTCAGAACCCCACTAAGAACCCCAGTAAGAACCCCAGTAAAAACCCCAGTAAGAATCCCAGTCAGAACCCCAGTAAGAATCCCACTAAGAATCCCAGTAAAAACCCCAGTAAGAACCCCAGTAAGAACCCCAGTAAGAATCCCAGTAAAAACCCCAGTAAGAATCCCACTAAGAATCCCAGTAAAAACCCCAGTAAGAATCCCAGTCAGAACCCCAGTAAAAACCCCAGTAAGAATCCCAGTAAGAACCCCAGTAAGAACCCCAGTAAGAATCCCAGTAAAAACCCCAGTAAGAATCCCACTAAGAATCCCAGTAAAAACCCCAGTAAGAATCCCACTAAGAACCCCAGTAAGAATCCCAGTAAGAATCCCAGTAAAAACCCCAGTAAGAACCACAGTAAGAATCCCAGTAAGAATCCCAGTAAAAACCCCAGTAAGAATCCCACTAAGAATCCCAGTAAAAACCCCAGTAAGAATCCCACTAAGAACCCCAGTAAGAATCCCAGTAAGAACCCCAGTAAGAACCCCAGTAAGAATCCCAGTAAAAACCCCAGTAAGAACCCCAGTAAGAACCACAGTAAGAACCCCAGTAAGAATCCCAGTAAGAACCCCAGTCAGAACCCCACTAAGAATCCCAGTCAGAACCCCAGTAAGAATCCCAGTCAGAACCCCAGTAAGAACCCCAGTAAGAACCCCAGTAAGAATCCCAGTAAGAACCCCAGTAAGAATCCCAGTAAGAACCCCAGTCAGAACCCCAGTAAGAACCCCAGTAAGAATCCCAGTAAGAACCCCAGTAAGAATCCCAGTCAGAACCCCAGTAAGAACCCCAGTCAGAACCCCAGTAAGAACCCCAGTAAGAACCCCAGTAAGAATCCCAGTAAGAATCCCAGTCAGAATCCCAGTCAGAACCCCAGTAAGAACCCCAGTAAGAACCCCAGTAAGAATCCCAGTAAGAACCCCAGTAAGAATCCCAGTCAGAACCCCAGTAAGAACCCCAGTAAGAACCCCACTAAGAATCCCAGTCAGAACCCCAGTAAGAATCCCAGTCAGAACCCCAGTAAGAACCCCAGTAAGAACCCCAGTAAGAATCCCAGTAAGAACCCCAGTAAGAATCCCAGTCAGAACCCCAGTAAGAACCCCAGTCAGAACCCCAGTAAGAACCCCACTAAGAATCCCAGTCAGAACCCCAGTAAGAACCCCAGTAAGAACCCCACTAAGAATCCCAGTCAGAACCCCAGTAAGAACCCCAGTAAGAACCCCACTAAGAATCCCAGTCAGAACCCCAGTAAGAATCCCAGTCAGAACCCCAGTAAGAACCCCAGTAAGAACCCCAGTAAGAATCCCAGTCAGAACCCCAGTAAGAATCCCAGTCAGAACCCCAGTAAGAATCCCAGTCAGAATCCCAGTCAGAACCCCAGTAAGAACCCCAGTAAGAACCCCAGTAAGAATCCCAGTCAGAACCCCAGTAAGAACCCCAGTAAGAACCCCAGTAAGAATCCCAGTCAGAACCCCAGTAAGAATCCCAGTCAGAAACCCAGTAAGAACCCCAGTAAGAACCCCAGTAAGAATCCCAGTCAGAACCCCAGTAAGAATCCCAGTCAGAACCCCAGTAAGAATCCCAGTCAGAATCCCAGTCAGAACCCCAGTAAGAACCCCAGTAAGAACCCCAGTAAGAATCCCAGTCAGAATCCCAGTCAGAACCCCAGTCAGAATCCCAGTCAGAACCCCAGTAAGAACCCCAGTAAGAATCCCAGTAAGAACCCCAGTAAGAATCCCAGTCAGAACCCCAGTAAGAACCCCAGTAAGAACCCCACTAAGAATCCCAGTCAGAACCCCAGTAAGAATCCCAGTCAGAACCCCAGTAAGAACCCCAGTAAGAACCCCAGTAAGAATCCCAGTAAGAACCCCAGTAAGAATCCCAGTCAGAACCCCAGTAAGAATCCCAGTCAGAATCCCAGTAAGAACCCCAGTAAGAATCCCAGTCAGAACCCCAGTAAGAATCCCAGTCAGAACCCCAGTAAGAACCCCAGTAAGAATCCCAGTAAGAATCCCAGTCAGAACCCCAGTCAGAACCCCAGTCAGAACCCCAGTAAGGGTCAGAAGAACCGGTGCCGGTTCGGCGTGCTCTGTCCTCTGTCAGCAGTCAGTAAAGCTCATAGGCTAACACGCAACAGCCAATCACAGCGTAGAACGCTCGAGTCATAGTGCCCACCATCCAATCCCGGCGAGGGAGGCGGGGCCTGGGCGGAGCAGCGCACGGAGCTCTGGGCGCCTGAAGATGCTGGGCTACCTGCTGCCAGTTAGCCGGTTAGCCAGTTAGCCCCGAAACATGCGATCCGGTCCGAGCTGAGCTGAGCTGATTAACTCCAGGTTGGGAGCGGAGAGGGGAGCGGAGCCGGGGCCATGGCGGGGATCATTAAAAAGCAGATCCTGAAGCATTTGTCCAGGTAAGGGAGCGGAGAGCACGCCGCAGCGCTCTGTGTTTGGTAGGAGGCTAAAGCTGCTCTGAGCTCCAGCACAGCCTCCATTAAGCCTGAGGGTGGCCGGGCTGCGGGCTGCGGGCTGCGGGCTGCGGGGCTCCGGGCTGCGGGGCTCCGGGCTGCGGGCTGCGGGGCTGCGGGGGTGCTGGCTCGGTAAACTGTGTTAAATTAGGGGATATTTATTATTATTTCACAGTTTGAGGCTCGTGCAGCCTCTGTGGGGTTAGGTTAGCCCTCTAGCTGCTGCTGAGCTAACCCGGCTAATGTCCTGACTGTTACTGGAGCTGAGCTTCAGCCCTGACCCGGACACCAGCGGCCCAGCCCGGGGAGCTCAGGGGGATATCAGCCCCCTTCTGCAGACAGACAGGCAGACAGGCAGGCAGGCGGGCAGGCAGACAGACAGACGGGCAGGCAGGCAGACAGGCGGACGGGCAGACAGACAGACGGGCAGGCAGGCAGGCGGACGGGCAGACAGGCAGGCAGACAGGCAGGCGGGCAGACAGACGGGCAGGCAGGCAGGCGGACGGGCAGACAGACAGACGGGCGGGCAGGCAGGCGGACGGGCAGGCAGGCGGACGGACAGACAGACAGACAGGCGGGCGGGCAGGCAGACAGACAGACGGACAGACGGGCAGGCAGACAGGCAGGCGGGCAGACAGACAGACAGACAGGCAGGCGGACGGGCAGGCAGGCGGACGGGCAGGCAGGCGGACGGGCAGACAGACGGACGGACGGGCAGGCGGACAGGCAGACGGACAGACAGGCGGATGGACAGACGGACGGGCAGGCGGACGGGCAGACGGACGGACGGGCAGGCAGGCAGACAGACAGACGGACAGACAGACGGGCAGACGGACGGACAGACAGACAGGCAGGCAGACAGGCAGGCAGATAGACAGGCAGACAGACTGCTGTTAAATAGGTTAATAGGTTAGCTCCGGACCGGTGCAGGGGATGGTTCTGTTTGGGCTGTTTGGTGGTTTATCTGGTCTGTGTATCAGTTGGCTTGACCCCGCTGATCGACCACACTGACCAGGCATGACTGAATTTCGTTGTGATTAACTAGCTGGCTCATGTTTTCATCCAGCTGTCCGACCACCTCCACCATGGAAGACCACCTCGGACCATCTGAGCTGGACTGTCCAGCAGCGAGGGATGATTCAGTAGTTCTGTCAGAAGCTCTGGGTACCTATCGGTCATTTCGGTGGGGTCTTCGTTCGTTGCTGTCCTGCAGGTGTCTGTGCTGCTGTAGTTCTCACTGTAAACACACTCCAGGCCAGGAGTGACCAAAGGGCAGAGTTTGGGCCGAAAGCCAAAATAACAAACCGGTCCCAAACCAGACGAGTGAAGAAATCCTCAGCGGGGTTTATTACAGTGAGCTTTTACAAATGAGGTTTCAAAGGGAAGAAGTGAATTGGGTAAGTTAGATGTTGTATGTGGGGAGGGGGGGTGGGGACGTTCCTGGTTCCTGTGGGACGGTCCGTTCTTCATAACTTGGGGCAAGTCAGATGTCCTCACAGGTCAGATGTGGGGCAGCCCATTCACCGTTAAGTCTTCTGTGTTTGATGTGTTGTTGCAAGATGTTTCAGACTGACTGGGCGGTTCTGACTGTTGGCCGGTTCTGACTGTTCGTCCGGTTCTGACTGTTCGGGCTGTCTGTTTGTCCACTCAGCAGGAGATCAGCAGCTACTGAAGATCACAGTAAAAAAGATGCACTAAATGTTGTCACTCTATAGGAGATGATAGCAGGGTTCAGAGTTCCAGTATTGTGAGCACACTTCATTTCTTTATGAATTTATTTTTATTGTTCTTCAAAAACAAGATATTTAATTAACACATTTACACACCACAATGTACGTATGTGTATATGTGTATATATATATGTATGTATTTGTACATCTCTCTCTCTCTCTATATATATATATATATATATATAATAAGAACACTTTACACACACACACACACACACACACACACAGCTTCATGTCTGATTAGACAAATTAATTAACAAAGTCAATAACCTGGGACCACAGGTGAACCGTTGAGCCCTGGCATGATGTAATCTGTAGTGTAAGAACACGTTTTACTCTTCTCAGTCTGTGACCACACTTCTGAGTCAGTACCGACCCGTCTGGTGTTCGTCGGTTTCGTTCCGAGACAGTCTGTTGTTCAGGGATGGTCTGTCGTTGTTTTTAAGGGACGTTTATCCTTGTTCTTGGGGGGCAGACGGGCCTCGGTCCTCGTGGACGCTCCGCTCTCGTTCTTTGGGACTGAACCAGGTTCTGCAGGAGCGGACCGTCTTTCCTTATTGGGAACGATCTATCTGAATTCTTTGGGAACGTTTTATTTTTGTTCTTTAGAAGTGATCCATCTCCGTTCCTCAGGTACGATCCGTCCCCACTCTTTAGAGGCGGTCCATCCTTGGTGTTTCTGCAGGATGGCCCGCTGTTGCTTTGCTGTACGATTCCTTTCATCCCTAAGGTTTCATCTTTGTCCTCCACCTGAGGGGTGTCATTAGGGACGAGGGAACTGAATCAGGTGTGTTCAGAGCAGGAACGCTCCTGAGCAGGAGAACCACGGGTCTAGATATCTTCAGCACTGGACCATCCTCCGGGACAGGCTTCATGATGCTTTTACTGAGCTGCTCCTTTAAGTCGGTTCGATGGTGTCGGGTTTGGGACAGAGCGCAGTGCTCCACTTGGACGCGGTGTGTGTCCTGTAGTTGTTATTTTCACTCACACTCGGTGAGTTGCCTCATGCTAAGCAGTCGGGCGGTGGGTGTAAAGCACATGTTCGGTGCTGTGGGTGTTTAGTCACGGCTCTTTTACTGCCAACGATTCGCCCAGCTCTGAATCAGAGTCAGCTCTGGCTCTACACACTGATTCAGAATCAGCTCTGGCTCTACACACTGATTCAGAATCAGCTCTGAATCAGCACTGATTCAGAATCAGCACTGGCTCTGTACAACACTGATTCAGAATCAGCACTGGCTCTGTACAACACTGATTCAGAATCAGCACTGGCTCTGTACAACACTGATTCAGAATCAGCACTGGCTCTGTACAACACTGATTCAGAATCAGCACTGGCTCTGTACAACACTGATTCAGAATCAGCACTGGCTCTGTACAACACTGATTCAGAATCAGCACTGGCTCTACACACTGATTCAGAATCAGCTCTGGCTCTACACACTGATTCAGAATCAGCTCTGGCTCTACACACTGATTCAGAATCAGCTCTGGCTCTACACACTGATTCAGAATCAGCACTGGCTCTACACACTGATTCAGAATCAGCTCTGAATCAGCACTGATTGGAGGTCGGTGCAGACTATACATACACACTAGTAAGGAGTCAGCTCTGACTCTACACACTGAACCAGTAATGTTGTTCTTGCAGCGTTGCAGGATCACCAGTGTCCTCTGTTCTTTCTCTTTCACACACACACACACACACACACAGTCATCCTGCTCTCATGATGTCCAGAGGCTAGATTCTGCTTCGTTCTTATTCCAGCAGATTACTTTATTATTCCTGTCTTCCTGCAGGAACCCTGAGCAGCCAGTTCCCTTTTTCATTTTCATCCTACTGACCACAGCAGTCCTACACATGCGCTGAGTGCTCCCTGTGTCGGAAAGCAAATGGGATGTGGATGTATTTCATTAATTACCATGTAATTAAGTGTGTAATACTGAACGTACAAGAACCCGCTGTTCCCCTCCCTCCACCTGAGTTACAGCGACCATCATAGTGAGGAGGGCATCAGCGGGGTCCGGTCCAGCTGTGTCAGCGTTTGGGTATGTGGGGCAGAAGGCAGAGGGACTGGAGTGGGACGGTAACGGGACAGAGGGATTTCATCAGATCTGGACAGTGTGTGTTCCTGCACCACTCCTCCTCCTCCTCCTCCTCCTCCTGCAGCGGCCCTGATCTTCACCAGCGACCCGCTACCTCTACACTGTAGCACTACAGCTGTCCATCAGGCAGAACGGCAGCGGCCTAGAGCTCAGGCTGGGGGCGTGGCCTCATTAATATTTATCATTATAATAATAGTAATAATAATAATAATAATGTAGGATGCTGTACATTAGCAACAGAAAACAAAAGAAACACACACAGTTTCTCAGCAGGCAAGGGGAAGGAAGTGAAGCAAGAGTCCCCCAGCCCAGTTAGCCTCCAAGCAGCTCTGCAGAGTCACTCAGCGGCCAGCAGGGGAACCCCCAAACCCCAGCCAGCTTCACTGGAAACGGCCTGTGCATTTACTCTGGTATTCCAGGGAGTTTCTGTGGTGTTGCTATGTGGTTGCTCGGCATGGTATTACAGGTTGTTGCTATGCTATTGTTAGGTGGTTGCCGGTTAGTGACATATCTCCAGATCAGCAGCTTTGCAGGAGGAGGAGAAACCCTCTGAACTCTCAGTGAACGTCGGTGTAGATGGTTTTACTCAGAGTCATGTTGGAGTGTTTCTATTGGTCCGTTCCTCAGGAAACTCAGTATACAGCCGCAGGTCCAGATTCTGGAGAGTGAGAGAGGGACAGGGTTTCTGCATGACGGTGACAATACACACCACCTGAGCCGACAACCAGAGAACTGCATTACTGTTTATTATTATTATTATTATTATTATTATTATTCAGGCAGAGCATGACTAGTTATTGTGTTAGGTGTGTGTGTGTGTGTGTGTGTGTGTGTTAAGGGAGTTTCCTCCTGGAGAAGCTGAGAGGAGGGAACATTATAGAACACAATACAGCAGAGAGCTGCAGGGTGTACTGAACTGGATCTGTCAGTTTTACCCGTTTGGACACAGTCTGGACCAGGCAGTACTGGTTCTCACTAATCTGAGAGGCTGGCTCCTGGTGGAGGTGTATCGGGAGCTGTAGAGCAGCAGTGTGGAGAGGAGTTCTTATAATACATAAACCTCTGCAGGGGGTCTGGAAGCAGTTCTGAGGTTCTGCAGGCTTCGGTTCTCAGTGAGCGAGGTTCTAATGGCTATAACAGTGTTCTCTCAGTGCTGCTGTCTGTAAACACAGAGGCCTCATTATTCCGTGCAGCAGATAAGCCGCTGTGACCGATTAGGGGAGCAGAGCTGTGGTGAGGGAAACCCGGACCTTTTCCTCACATCAGCAGCGTGTAACTGCTGTCCCAGCCGCTGACCGCACCGTTCACTAGCCCCGCCCATTCCACCTACAGCAGTTTAGCCCCGCCCATTCAGTCAGAGTGCTAATTGCTAAGTTAGCTCCTTGGCCAGGTGCACTTCCATAAACCGCTGGATGTTCTAAGCTGTGGTTCTTTGGTTTAACGCGTTCTCTGTTCCTCTGTTCTTCTCTGCAGGTTTACTAAGAACCTCTCTCCTGATAAGATTAACCTGAGCACACTAAAGGGAGAGGGTCAGCTGTCGAACCTGGAGCTGGACGAGGAGGTGCTGCAGAACATGCTGGACCTGCCGACCTGGCTGGCCGTCACCCGCGTCTACTGCAACAAGGCGGCCATCAGAGTGAGTGAGGGCGATCAGGGCTCCTCAGGGCAGGGTCTGGCTCCTTGTTCGGGACTGTAATCGGGGACTGCAGTGACGGGAGCGTCGTGCTGGACAGCCGTCACTGAAGCCTGAGGTTTAACTCGGTCACTGCCGTGGGTTTGGGCGTCCTACAGTAAAGAAGGACGCAGTCCAGTCAGTGTGTTCACACAGGAAGTTGAAACCGCTCACCATGTTAGTTTTCAGTTTTTCTGAAGAGTTATCTCAGAGTCCTGTACAGTGCTGTACGTTGGTCAGGCTGGGACACTCCTCTTAATCACTGGATTCAGGTGTGTGATTCAGTCCCGTTGCCACAGCTGTATAAACTCCAGCCTCTAGTCCTGCAGTCTGTCTTTCCTCCACCCATCAGTGAAAGAACGGGAGGTTCTGAAGAGCTAGGGTTAGGGTTAGGAAGAGCTAGATCTTCCTCCATCAGCTGTGAGTGGTGTTATTATTGAACAGTGGAAGAGTTTAGGAGGAACAGCTCACAGAGAGCAGCTCAGCCACCGAGTGTCTGTCAGACCACGTAAAGTTACAGAGCGGGGTCAGGGCCGAGTGCTGAGCTCAGAGCAGAGTGCAGAAAAGCCTCCAACTGAGGAGGACCAGCTCCGGATTAATGACTGTGGGTTTAGAATGGGACGTCTTATAAAAGCTCCTGTAGATGGAATGTGTAGGTGTCCCAATACTTTTGTCCATATAGTGTAGGTTTCTAGGCTGTATATTTAGGGCCCCGATTACACTTCACTAAAAGTGGGGTTGCACTGATGGAACCCAAAAAGCTGATTAATAGGAAACTCATAAAACTTCAGGTTTACAGACCCCTGTTTCTCTCCTCTCTCTCTCTCTCTCTCTCTCTCTCTCTCTCTCTCTCTCCAGATCCAGTGGACGAAGCTGAAGACAAGCCCCATTTGTTTGGTGGGAATCCCCCTTTCATGTTGTATTTAATTTTTTTTCATGCATGCCCTCCTCCTCCTCTTGTTCTCGCTTCATTGATCTCTGGTTTTCATACGACCCTGATCTCTTTCACTTCTCTAAAACCTGCAGCCAGGGACCTAATGATGTTTATGAACCGAAAACGTAATCCATGTTCCAGTCTCAGTACAATTAAACACACGGTGCCTTTAAGACTGATCTATGTAAATGAGATCTGTTCTGAATGGCTGCTCTGTATTTTGCATCATACAAAAAGCAGTCTGTACTGAATGGGCGGGGCTAAATTTCTGTATGCTGAATGGGTGGGACTAAAGTGCCATACCACCCTCCAAAAATAAACGAACCTCCAACCTCACAATTCTACAGTTTTGAAGCTCTTCAGAAACAAAGCCTTGTTGTTTTAGTGGGTGTGCCTATTGTATAAGCCCCGCCCCCTTACTTTGGAGGTGTTCAGTAATCTGTACTAGACTTGACTAACTAACTAACTCTAACCTTGTGCCTCTCTCTGTCTCTCTGTCTCTCTCTCTCTCTGTCTCTCTCTGTCTCTCTCTCTGTCTCTCTCTCTCTCTCTCTCTCTCTCTCTTTCTCTCTCTCTCTCTCTCTCTCTCTCTCTCTCTCTCTGTCTCTCTCTCGCTCTCTGTCTCTCTCTCTCTCTCTCTCTCTCTCTCTCTCTCTCTGTCTCTCTCTCGCTCTCTGTCTCTCTCTCTCTCTCTCTCTCTCTCTCTCTCTCTGTGTAGTTCCTGGATAAGGTAGAGGTTGAGATGCGGACGTGTGAGGAGCCCCGCCCCCCAAATGGCCCTTCCCCTATCGCCATCACTGCAGGTCAAAGGTCAGAGTGGACTGTGTCTCTGCGAGTGCTAAGCAGGGGTCGAGCAAGAGCAGAAAGAGAGACCTCACTACAAATACACCATATGTCCAAAAGTTTGTGGACACCCCTTCTAATGAACGTATTCAGCTACTTTAAGCTGCACCCATTGCTGACACAGATGTGCAAATGCACATACACAGCTTGTCTAGTCCCTGTAGGGAAGAAGTACTGCCAATAGAATAGGACTCTCTGGAGCAGATCAACATCATGACCCTATCGGCTCATGCTGCCTAATAATGCCAGGCGTGGGCTAGAGGGGTATAAAGCCCCCCAGCATTGAGGAGCTGTGGAGCAGTGGAGGAACTGTGTTCTCTGGAATGATGGTGGAGGAGCTCCATCCAGTATTTTTGGGATGAGGTGGTGATCATCATCCAACATCCTGACCTCACTAATTGGCACTCAATGCTCCTCCAGAATCTAGTAGAAAGTCTTCTTCTCTGGACAGTAGAGACAGTCACTCCAACAGAAGCAGGATCAGCTCTTTAATACCTTTAATATCAGAAGAAACAATGAATTGTGAATATATATATATATATATATATATCTGTGTGTGTGTTTGTGTGCAGTGAGTACGGCTTTGCAGAGAAGGTGGTGGAGGGCATGTCCGTCATCATTAACTCGATCACCATTAAAGTCCAGGCTCGAGCGTTCCACGCCTCCTTCGAGCTGTGGCAGCTGCAGGGCTACAGCCTCAACCCCAAGTGGCAGAAAACTGACCTACGATATACACGCATCACACACCCCAAGAGAGGAGAGGTACTGAGCCATCAGACACACTTTAACAAGCAAACGGCGCAGAATGCTCCACTTAGACCGTCCCAAACAAACGTCTTCAATCTGGTCAGTCAGGCCAGTGCTACATATGAGCCTGTTATGACAACCCTTCAAACCCTCTATTATTCTCTTATTGACCTGGAACAGCATAGTGTCCATATTTGATTAAATATGCAGTAAATATCATTAGTTAAGCTCCATCCACTATGTATTATTGCAATATTTAGTATTGATGATTCAGAGTATGAACGATTCAGTATCCACTATGAATTATTCATTATCTACTACAAATTATTCAGGATCCACTATGAATTGTTAGATATCTTATGTTTGTCTGTGTTTTTGACTGTTTAGTATGAATTATGCAGTGTCCACCATGAATTATTAAATGTCTACCATATGTTATTTAGTATGTATTATACATTATTCAACATCTGCTATGAATGATTCATTTTCCACTCTTAATTCTAATTTATTGAGTATTCGTTATGAATTTCTCAGAAAGGGAACACAGCTGAATAGGAATGTAACTGATGAGGCTCAGTAAGTGCAGTGATAGATCCAGACATCAGGTA
>NC_132891.1:552812-572812 GCF_030463535.1 Salminus brasiliensis
GAGTGTTGGTCCAGTGGTGCGTTGGTTCAGGGGAATGTTGGTCCAGTGGTGTGTTGGTCCAGGAGAGTGTTGGTCCAGGAGAGTGTTGGTCCAGTGGTGCGTTGGTCCAGTGGTGCGTTGGTCCAGTGGTGCGTTGGTTCAGGGGAATGTTGGTCCAGTGGTGTGTTGGTTCAGGGGAATGTTGGTCCAGTGGTGTGTTGGTCCAGTGGTGTGTTGGTCCAGGAGAATGTTGGTCCAGGAGAATGTTGGTCCAGGAGAATGTTGGTCCAGGAGAATGTTGGTTCAGGAGAATGTTGGTCCAGTGGTGTGTTGGTTCAGGAGAATGTTGGTCCAGTGGTGTGTTGGTTCAGGAGAATGTTGGTTCAGTGGTGCGTTGGTTCAGGAGAATGTTGGTCCAGTGGTGCGTTGGTCCAGGAGAATGTTGGTCCAGGAGAATGTTGGTCCAGGAGAATGTTGGTCAGGGAGAATGTTGGTCAGGGAGAATGTTGGTCCAGTGGTGTGTTGGTTCAGGAGAATGTTGGTCCAGTGGTGTGTTGGTTCAGGAGAATGTTGGTCCAGTGGTGTGTTGGTTCAGGAGAATGTTGGTCCAGGAGAATGTTGGTCAGGGAGAATGTTGGTCCAGTGGTGTGTTGGTTCAGGAGAATGTTGGTCCAGTGGTGTGTTGGTTCAGGAGAATGTTGGTCCAGGAGAATGTTGGTCAGGGAGAATGTTGGTCCAGTGGTGTGTTGGTTCAGGAGAATGTTGGTCCAGTGGTGTGTTGGTTCAGGAGAATGTTGGTCCAGGAGAATGTTGGTCCAGGAGAATGTTGGTCAGGGAGAATGTTGGTCAGGGAGAATGTTGGTCCAGTGGTGTGTTGGTTCAGGAGAATGTTGGTCCAGTGGTGTGTTGGTTCAGGAGAATGTTGGTCCAGGAGAATGTTGGTCCAGGAGAATGTTGGTCAGGGAGAATGTTGGTCAGGGAGAATGTTGGTCCAGTGGTGTGTTGGTTCAGGAGAATGTTGGTCCAGTGGTGTGTTGGTTCAGGAGAATGTTGGTTCAGTGGTGCGTTGGTCCAGGAGAATGTTGGTCCAGTGGTGCGTTGGTCCAGGAGAATGTTGGTCCAGGAGAATGTTGGTCCAGGAGAATGTTGGTCCAGGAGAATGTTGGTCCAGGAGAATGTTGGTCAGGGAGAATGTTGGTCAGGGAGAATGTTGGTCCAGTGGTGTGTTGGTTCAGGAGAATGTTGGTTCAGGAGAATGTTGGTCCAGGAGAATGTTGGTCAGGGAGAATGTTGGTCAGGGAGAATGTTGGTCAGGGAGAATGCTGGTCCAGGAGAATGTTGGTCCAGGAGAATGTTGGTCAGGGAGAATGTTGGTCCAGTGGTGTGTTGGTTCAGGAGAATGTTGGTCCAGTGGTGCGTTGGTCCAGGAGAATGTTGGTCCAGGAGAATGTTGGTCCAGGAGAATGTTGGTCAGGGAGAATGTTGGTCAGGGAGAATGTTGGTCCAGTGGTGTGTTGGTTCAGGAGAATGTTGGTCCAGTGGTGTGTTGGTTCAGGAGAATGTTGGTCCAGTGGTGCGTTGGTCCAGGAGAATGTTGGTCCAGGAGAATGTTGGTCCAGGAGAATGTTGGTCAGGGAGAATGTTGGTCAGGGAGAATGTTGGTCCAGTGGTGTGTTGGTTCAGGAGAATGTTGGTCCAGTGGTGTGTTGGTTCAGGAGAATGTTGGTCCAGTGGTGTGTTGGTTCAGGAGAATGTTGGTCCAGTGGTGCGTTGGTCCAGGAGAATGTTGGTCCAGGAGAATGTTGGTCCAGGAGAATGTTGGTCAGGGAGAATGTTGGTCAGGGAGAATGTTGGTCCAGTGGTGTGTTGGTTCAGGAGAATGTTGGTCCAGTGGTGTGTTGGTTCAGGAGAATGTTGGTCCAGTGGTGCGTTGGTTCAGTGGTGCGTTGGTTCAGGAGAATGTTGGTCCAGTGGTGCGTTGGTCCAGGAGAATGTTGGTCCAGGAGAATGTTGGTCAGGGAGAATGTTGGTCAGGGAGAATGTTGGTCCAGTGGTGTGTTGGTCCAGTGGTGTGTTGGTCCAGGAGAATGTTGGTCAGGGAGAATGTTGGTCCAGTGGTGCGTTGGCTCAGAAGAATGTTGGTCCAGGAGAATGTTGGTCCAGTGGTGTGTTGGTCCAGGAGAATGTTGGTCCAGGAGAATGTTGGTCCAGTGGTGCGTTGGTCCAGGAGAATGTTGGTCCAGGAGAATGTTGGTCCAGGAGAATGTTGGTCCAGTGGTGTGTTGGTCCAGGAGAATGTTGGTCCAGGAGAATGTTGGTCCAGTGGTGCGTTGGTCCAGGAGAATGTTGGTCCAGGAGAATGTTGGTCCAGTGGTGCGTTGGTCCAGGAGAATGTTGGTCCAGTGGTGCGTTGGTCCAGTGGTGCGTTGGTCCAGGAGAATGTTGGTCCAGGAGAATGTTGGTCCAGGAGAATGTTGGTCCAGTGGTGTGTTGGTCCAGGAGAATGTTGGTCAGGGAGAATGTTGGTCCAGTGGTGCGTTGGTTCAGAAGAATGTTGGTCCAGTGGTGTGTTGGTCCAGTGGTGTGTTGGTCCAGTGGTGTGTTGGTTCAGGAGAATGTTGGTCCAGTGGTGTGTTGGTTCAGGAGAATGTTGGTCCAGTGGTGCGTTGGTCCAGGAGAATGTTGGTCCAGTGGTGCGTTGGTCCAGGAGAATGTTGGTCCAGTGGTGCGTTGGTTCAGGAGAATGTTGGTCCAGTGGTGCGTTGGTTCAGGAGAATGTTGGTCCAGTGGTGTGTTGGTGTCTGGTTCTGGTGGAAATGGCGCTGCTAATGGGGGGGTCAGCAGTGCGGTGTCGGGATGTTCAGGTGTGTATGGTGCTAATGTGAGCTCACCTGTCTCAGGTATCGTTGGTCCAGTGGTGCGTTGGTTCAGGGGAATGTTGGTCCAGTGGTGGGTTGGTCCAGTGGTGGGTTGGTCCAGTGGTGTGTTGGTCCAGTGGTGTGTTGGTCCAGGAGAATGTTGGTCCAGGAGAATGTTGGTCCAGTGGTGTGTTGGTCCAGTGGTGTGTTGGTCCAGGAGAATGTTGGTCCAGGAGAATGTTGGTCCAGTGGTGTGTTGGTCCAGTGGTGTGTTGGTCCAGGAGAATGTTGGTCCAGTGGTGCGTTGGTCCAGTGGTGCGTTGGTCCAGTGGTGCGTTGGTTCAGAAGAATGTTGGTCCAGTGGTGTGTTGGTCCAGGAGAATGTTGGTCCAGGAGAATGTTGGTCCAGTGGTGCGTTGGTCCAGTGGTGCGTTGGTTCAGAAGAATGTTGGTCCAGTGGTGTGTTGGTCCAGTGGTGTGTTGGTTCAGGAGAATGTTGGTCCAGTGGTGTGTTGGTCCAGTGGTGTGTTGGTCCAGTGGTGTGTTGGTTCAGGAGAATGTTGGTCCAGTGCTGCGTTGGTTCAGGAGAATGTTGGTCCAGTGGTGTGTTGGTGTCTGGTTCTGGTGGAAATGGCGCTGCTAATGGGGGGGTCAGCAGTGCGGTGTCGGGATGTTCAGGTGTGTACGGTGCTAATGTGAGCTCACCTGTCTCAGGTATCGACGTGAACATCGTGGACAGTAAGAATCTGACTGCGCTGGACACAGTGAGAGAAATGCCCTCCCAGAAAAGCCGACAGATCGCGGCTCTCATACAGGGTGAGTGTGTGTGTGTGTGTGTGTGTGAGAGGAGTGTGTGTGTGTGAGAGGAGTGTGTGTGTGTGAGAGGAGTGTGTGTGTGTGTGTGTGTGTGTGTGAGAGGAGTGTGTGTATATACCATTGTAACCTCTTCTTGTCTGTCTGTCTGTCTATCTGTCGTTCTGTCTGTCTGTCTGTAGGTCATATGAGTGGTCATCCTCCTGATCAGGCCCTACCCCCTCCGCCCCCACCTCCACCCCAAGAGAGCGTCAGCCCTCGGAGAAAAGGTCAGAAGCGCACACACTAATACATTTATACATACACACTTACACTATATGGACATAAGTATTGGGACACCTGTTCATTCATTGTTTTTTCTGTAATCAGGGGTATTTTTGTTGGAGTAACTCTCCACGGTCCAGGCCTTTCTACTAGATTTAGATGGAGCATTGCTCTGAGGATTTGATTGTATTCAGTTTAAAAGCTTAATGCTGGGGGGCTTTATACCCCTCTAGCCCACGTCTGGCATTAGGCAGCATGGAGCCAATAGGGTCATGATGTTGATCTGTTCCAGGTAGTCTTATTCTATTGGCAGCACTTCTTCTCTACACAGGGCCCATACACCTCCTAGGCCCCATGTGAGATTAAGGTGGGCTGTAATACACACCCTTTTAGGTTCCCAACTGGAACATGAGTGAGCCCCCATGTGAGCCCCCAGTGTGTTGGCTGGGATGTTATACAATATATATTAACAGACATGAGGTAACTGTGTGTGTGTGTGTGTGTGTGTGTGTGTGTGTGTGTGTGTCTGTGTGTGTCTGTGTGTGTCTGTGTGTGTGTGTGTGTAGGTGATGTGGAGCAGCAGGTAAATGATCTGATGTCGGGTTTAGAGGAGAGTCCGTATGAAGCTCTGTTCGAGGCGTCCTCCTGCCACTCTCTGGACAGTCTGACCAGTGGGAAGTCGTCTGACCGAGACTCGGGGCGGCCGGACAGCGAGGCTGGCAGGGTGAGGGTCCAGCACTGTACACATTCTTACTTGTGCTTTGAACATTCTGTACGTTGCACAGCTACTTGACCACTCCTCACATTTCATCTTTATTTATAGTGATTTGTTTTATCTGATTTATGCACTTTATGGGCAAAAGTATTGGGACACCTGCTCATTCATTGTTTCTTTTGAAATCTCAAGCGAATTTAAAAGAGTTGATCCTGCTTTTGTTGGAGTAACTGTCTCTACTGTCCAGAGAAGACCAAGGAGCATTGCTGTGAGAATATGATTGCATTCAGTGACTAGTGTTAGTAAGGTCCATAACTCCTCCCAAAAGTACTGGATGGAGCTCCTCCACCATCATTCCAGAGAACACAGCTCCTCCACTGCTCCACAGCTCAATGCTGGGGGGCTTTATACCCCTCTAGCCCACGCCTGGCATTATTAGGCAGCATGGAACCAATAGGGACTAGACAAGCTGTGTGTGTGCATTTGCACATCTGTGTCAGCAATGGGTGCAGCTTACAGTAGCTGAATGCTTCATTAGAATGTAAAGAATATATAGAAATGTAGCTTATATAAAGATATGTGCATCATTATGTACACTGCCCATTGTGTCACTCATTTATGTCCACTAGGGGGAGACTTTAAGCCATGCGGTTTCCAATATGAGCTTAAAGTGAATAATCTCCTCTACTGAGCTTCTGTTAGTACTTTACTAAAGCTGTCTGTCTGTCTGTCTGTCTGCAGTCCTTTCAGAAAGACCCGTCCTCCTCCCTCTCAACCTGGCCCAGGACATGAGGAAGAGCTCAGCTCTGAGGTACCTGATCCACCTGTTCAGATTTCAGCTTTTCATCTGATCACTAACATTCATTTCATTTCAATAATAAAGTCTGTAAATCTCTCCATAAGTATAGATATGTCTGTATGTATGTATCTATATATCTGTAGGTCTAGCTGTGGGTGTAGGTACATCTGTAGATGTAGCTGTGGGTGTAGGTATATCTGTGTCTGTAGGTGGAGCTCTAGTCTGATTTACTTGTTTATTATTTGTCTCTCTGTCCTCTCTCTGTCTCTCTCTCTGTCTCTCCTCTCTCTCTCTCTCTCTCTCTCTCTCTCTCTGTCTCTCTCTCTCTCTCTCTCTCTCTGTCTCTCTCTGTCTCTCTCTCTCTCTCTGTCTCTCTCTCTCTCTCTCTCTCTCTCTGTCTCTCTCTCTCTCTCTCTAGGCTGTGTACACCAGCAGCAGTGTGGATGAAAGATTGGGTGATGAGGATGATGATGATCACACGTATGAAACACTGCACACTGCCCGGACCAAACACCCCAATGATACACACTCCCACACAGGTAACACACACACACTCCCACACAGGTAACACACACACACACACTCCCACACAGGTAACACACACACACACTCCCCAACGAGTAACACGCACACACAGAGGTAACACACACTCACAGTTCTAGAGTAAATGGAACAGAGTGCAGTAGAGTACAGCAGTGATATCTTCTGTATGATGCAGTGTGTAGTAAAGGTGATCTAGTGAGTGTGATGTATATTAACAGAATCCGTCGTGTCTTTCTAAGTGATTTATTTCACCTCTGAGCGTTACTGGAGTATAAACTCAGTACAGAGACACAGTTAGACTACATTTATTAATATAGTTCTGTATTATGATACAGCTGCTGTGATGCTAAGCTCTGATCATGTCTGTCGTCCTGTCTGTCCTCCTGTCTGTTTCTGTGAATGAGGGGGTGTATGGGGGTAAGAGGGGGGTATTAATACTGGTCATATGTAGGAGTAGTAGGCTGTGGTCTCTCTCTGCGGTGCTGTAACCCTCAGCTCTGTGACTGTGTTGATAGTGGGTTGTTGTTTAGGTGGTGATAAACTGGGTGTGATTACTGTATTTGCCAGGCTCCTCCCCTTCATTAATTATGACTATCATCATCATCTTCATCATCATCAGTGCTAGTTTCTCTCTTTACTGCCTTCATCAGTTGCCCCTACACCAGTAGTGTATCACAGTCTCAGTGCACCCAGCAGTCCACAGCGGTTTAGCCCCACCCTTTCAGCCTACAGCTCCTTAGCTCCACCCTTTCAGCCCATAGCATTTTAGCCCCACCCTTTCAGCCTACAGCTCCTTAGCTCCACCCTTTCAGCTTGTTTTGGCCCCACCCATTTTGCCTACAGCAGTTTAGCCCCACCCTTTCGGCCTACAGCAGTTTGAGTATTAGAGTTACAGTAACTGAACCAGTGTGTGTAGCTGTAAGGGATAAAGAGAGGTTGGTGTAGAAATAAGTGTTGACTGTTTTTGGTTTATAAACTCACCCAGGTGCTGTAAATATTATCAATACTATTATTATTATTAATATTATTGTTATTATTAATATTATTGTTATTATTAATATTATTGTTATTATTATTCTTTTCTAACATTCTTATTTAACACTTTTCAAGAACCCAAGTGCAGGAGAACTCTAGATTACTGATCCTTCATTTTCAGATGTTTTTAGTAAATTAGTGCTGGACGTCCCCCTGCCTTGTTTACCCCTGTTAGCTGCTGGTAGTGTGTGTTCTGTGTTCTGGGTTCTGGGTTCTGGGTTCTGTGTTCTGCAGTTTTAGATTGATTGATTGTTCTTCATCTGTGTGCAGATAAAGACGCCTCTGCCAAGTCTTCCAACAGCCACCTACCTCAGGTAACACTGCCGTCACTATAGACTTCTAGTGTCTGTGTGTGTGTGTCTGTGTCTGTCTGTGTCTGTCTGTGTCTGTGTGTGTCTGTGTGTGTCTGTGTGTGTGTGTGTCTGTGTGTGTGTCTGTGTGTGTGTCTGTGTGTGTGTGTGTATTTACAGTTTTGTTTTTGGTGTTTTTACAGCAGCGGAAGCCCACCGCACCCACTGACCTGCGACCTCCAGGCCCAAACACACACACACTGAAGCCCCCTGCTCCCGCTGCAGGTCTCGGCCGGCCTCCCGGAGGTGAGAGCGTGGTGATGCGGTGTGTTGGTGACGGTGGCTTTATCAGCCGTGTTGATGAAGTTCACTGGGAGTCGAAACCAGTTTGGGGTTCAGTGTGAACTGGACTGTAGTTCTGGTAACGTGGATCTGGCAGTTTCTCTGCAGGAGAGCCGGTCCTAAGACCAGAGAGGCTCATCGGCAAACGAGCCGGTACATCAGCGGGAAACCCAGTAGGGTTCTAGATCACAGCTGGCAGAGTGGAACACTCCTTCAGCTCTTCAGTTTAGTACCTTAGCACACTTAACACACTAGCAACCACCTGGAACTCCAAAGCCACTGTACAGTAACACCCATTCAACCATATAAAACCCACTTAGCAACACCCTAGCAACCAAATAATGACCATTTAGCAACACCTTAGCAAACACCTGGGACGCCATAGCAACTACATAACATCCATTTCTCAACACCCTAGAAACCACCTGGAATACCATAGCAACTGCCTAGCAGCACTCTAGCAACCACTTTATTACCATTAAGCAACGCCTTACCAGGAACCATTAGAAACCATTTATCAACCCCAATACCAACCACCTAGAACACCATAGCAACGGCATAGTAACAACCTAGCAACAACATGCCATCCACTTATCAGTGCTCTAGAAATCGCGATTTCCTAGCAACCACCTTATGACCATTTAACATTTTTGCAACACCTAGCAACACCCGACCAACCACCTGAAATGGCATAGTAACTAAATAGTAACACCCTAGCAACCACATAACGTTAAATATTCAAATTTGAATAGCAACAGCACTTTAGCAGCAACCTTATGATCATTTAGCAACCATATTCAGCGAGGGGGCGGGTGCGAGGGGGCGGGTGCGAGGGGACTGGTGCGAGGGGACTGGTGCGAGGGGGCGGGTGCGAGGGGGCGGGTGCGAGGGCAGCTCTGGAGTCTATAGCTCTGATCAGAGCTGGATCTGAATTCTTGGGGGGATTTGGTTTAATGGAGTTAATCTCTGAACTACCACACAGCCTCACTGCCAGAGCAGCAGCACACGCAGTGCGGGGACACCGGGGGGCGCTGTCTCTGGGGTTTTAATGGATCTGGAATTTAAAACAAGTGAACAGTGATCCCATCTCCTCCTTTTATATACACCCATCAGCCATAACATTAGTACCACCTGTCTGATATTGAGTTGGTCCCTCTTCCTCTGCCACAGCAGAGCTGACCTCTGAAGGTGTCCTGCTGTGGGATCTGGAACCGAGACTCACGTTAGCAGCAGATCCTGTAAGTCCTGTAAGTTGTGAAGTGGGCGGAGCCTCCATGAGCATCAATTAGCCTTGGCCGTACATGACCCCCTTCCACATGTCCTTCCTTGGAGCACTATGGGTAGGTACTGACCACTGCATACTGGACTGAACACCCAGTAAGACCTGCCTCATGTTCTGGAGATGTTCTGACCCAGTCATTATCTAGAACATCACAGTGTAGTTCTTGTCAGTGTCTCAGATTCTTACACTTGTCCATTTTTCCAGCTTCATCACCTTCATCACCTTCAAGAGCTGACTGTTCCCTCACTGACTGATATGTAGATCCACCCCTCGACAGACAGGAGCCACTGGACCCAGATCAGTGCTCTTCACTTTAGCTGGTACTAATGATGTGGCTGATTGGTGTAATTTGACGTACCTTTATGGTCCTGCTCCTGAACCAGGTCTAATGGGGGGGGGGTCTTGGTATGGAGTGTGTCCACTTTCTTCATGCTTTTAAAACCCCCAACTGTATAAACACACACACACACACACACACACACACACACACACACACACACACACACCCTTCCCTATCACATGCCTGTGAGGGTCTGGGTGCATATCAGCACTAACAGTGCTGTAAAGCTGCCACTCACACAGCAGGAAATGAACACACACACACACACGCGCGCGCACACACACACTGGTGTGTATTACAAACATTGGTGTGAAAGACTCACATTCTCCTGTGTGTGATGGAGGGAGTACAGCAGGGGGTGTGTGGCTCTTCTTGTGTAAGTGTGTGAGTGCACACCACCGCGGACACGTCTGCAGCCCGACCCGTCAGTTTGAAAATGCTCCTGATCCACGTTACGGAAACAAAGCTGATTGGACGTTAGGAAGCATCTTCTCCAGAGAGACTCACAGCTTCACTGTCTCTCAGAAAATACCCTGAACTAGTTTATAGAGACTAGACTCCAGAAGATCCTCTAATCTTAGACTCTACTGAACACAGACGTCAGTCTGGAGACCCAGTCCTCCACACACTCTACACTCTGCTGAGTCCTCTTAGAGGAGGCTCTTCAGTCTGGGTTTGAGGACAGCGAGCGCTGGACTCTGAGCGATGATGACTGATCAGACTTGACTACAGCAAGGCTTTGATCTCAGATCAAAGGTTCTGAGGCGTCCTTGATTAAACGTTTGGAAAAATGATTGTTTCTTAGCATTTAAACATTTGATCCATCAACATTAAAAGGTTCTGGGTTTGGACTGATCCGTGTTAGAAAGTTTATCAGTGGTGTTTAGGTTGGAGTCACTGTATTATTATACAGTACTCAGTAATTACAGTATTCAGTAATGTATTTTAGTATACTCAGTATTTGTTTTCTGAACTTTAATAAACATCAGTATTAACTCCTCCCCCCTGGTGTTGGACCCCCTGCTAGCTGGGTTGTGCTGTTACAGCCTGCAGCTCAGTGTGAGTGTTGTTGGAGCTGCTTTAGTAGACTGGGAGGTGTGTGTGTGTGTGTGTGTGTGTGTGTGTGTGTGTGTGTGTGTGTGCTGAAAGGCTGGGTGTTGGTGTGTTGGTCTGAACAGAACTGACCTCATCTCCACACGGACCTGCTGAGAGCCAAACACAACGGCCTCAGCTGTGTGTGTGTGTGTGTGTGTGTTGGAGTTCTGCTCACATGGGGTTGGGTGGAGCTCTGGTTGCATATGCCTATAAACACAGCCACACTCACCGTTTTCCAGGCTGCATAATTAAACAGTATTAAAGCAGTGAGGTCAGGCGGAGTGTAGAGTTTCTGTTACCCAGCACTGCTTCACTGCCAGACTCAGACGCTTCCTCGGACTCTTCCTCAGGCTCTTCCTCAGGCTCTTCCTCAGACGCTTCCTCAGACGCTTCCTCAGACGCTTCCTCAGACGCTTCCTCGGGCTCTTCCTCGGGCTCTTCCTCGGACTCTTCCTCGGGCTATTCCTCGGGCTCTTCCTCGGGCTCTTCCTCGGGCTCTTCCTCGGGCTATTCCTCGGGCGCTTCCTCAGGCTCTTCCTCAGACGCTTCCTCAGACGCTTCCTCAGACGCTTCCTCGGGCTCTTCCTCGGGCTCTTCCTCGGGCTCTTCCTCGGGCTATTCCTCGGGCTCTTCTTCAGACGCTTCCTCGGGCTCTTCTTCAGACGCTTCCTCGGGCTCTTCCTCGGGCTATTCCTCGGGCTCTTCCTCTCACTTTGCTGCAGTTCAGTGAGTTGAGACTCGTTCAGCTCTTTGTTCAGCGGGCTTCGTTTTACACAGCTGTGCTGAAACGTCTGATTCAGTGCGAAGAAAATCAGACAGCTGAGGCGTTTTCCACAGGACCCACAGACCCCCGCCACAGTGAGTCTGATCCTGCTTCCGGGTTAAGCTGCTGCAGAGTCGTTCCGGAGTGTCTGAGCTGTTTGAAGTGTTACCAGTGAGTGTGGGACTTCCTTTGGGGTGAAAATGTTCAGATGTGGTCTGACAGGTCCGTTACCCACACTGTTACTTCACCTCACTGATTTCCCTTTTACAGAGGACTAAGCTCTGCTCTGATTGGCTGGTTTATGGCCCAATATTAATATAATTACATTTACGTTTATGGCATATAGCAGACGCTCTTATCCAGAGTGACTTACAAGGTAACTCATATTACAGAGGAGGGTCAGTGTAGTGTTAGGAGTTCTGCCCAAGGACTCTTATTGGTGTAGCACAGCATAGTCATCCAGACTGGGAATCGAACCCCCATGGTGGGGTAGCTCAGTGGCAGGTAGTGGTGTTATCTGTTGCGCCACACCAACCACAAGAGGTTTCAACTAATAAAACCTCTTACTGGATCATAGACTATAATACAGCTGGGCGTCTGCATACTTTTGACAGGTGGAGTTTATCAGGTACACCCAACATCTGAAGGTCAGAGATCAGCTGTGACATCATCACACCACACAACACCCGACCTCCTCACTGTAACACTGCAGCATCACGCACACACACACACACACACACACACACACACACACACACACACTCCTCACTCTCTTCAGTGTGTGTGGTGGCCCTTTGCCCAGCCGCCTGGTTTGTGTCAGAGAGAGACAGTGAGGGAGAGCTGTGTTTAAGGTCAGTAACAGAAGTGCAGTTCTCCCGAGCGAGCGAGGATTTAACTTCTAATAAGAGAGAGATAGAGGCAGTGTGTGTGTGTGTGTGTGTGTGTGTGTGTGTGTGTGTGTGTGTGTGTGTGTGTGTGTGTGTGATCCTGTTTCAAGCCTGCCTCTTGTACTGAAGTGTGGAATAACTCTAACACTGTCTGCTTCTACAGAGAGAGACTATCTCTCTCTCTCTCTCTCTCTCTCTCTCTCTCTGTCTCTCTCTCTCTCTCTCTCTCTCTGTGTCTCTCTCTCTCTCTCTGTCTCTCTCTCTCTCTCCCTCTCTGTCTCTATGTGGACAATACTCGATCTGTTCTGGACGCTGTGTGTCGTGGGTGGACTCTAAGCCAGAGTTGATATCATTCCCCTCTCTCTCTCTCTCTCTCTCTCTCTCTCTCTCTCTCTCTCTGTCTCTCTCTCTCTCTCTCTCTCTCGCTCTCCCCCCACACAGAGAATTCCTCGGATCAGAGCGGGAGCGTTCCGGAGCAGTTCACCGGACTCCTTCACGGATCTTCTCCGGTGGTGGACAGTCGTGGAGAGGCGGAGCCGTTCAGACTAAAGTCCAGCCAGAGTTTCGACGCCCTGACCTCCGCGACCTCTTCCGCACCCCCTCCCGCTCCCTCCGTCTCCATGGCAGCCGTCCTCACAGACCCCGACCCCAAAGCGATCTACGCCACCGTCAACAAGGAACCGCGGGATTCGCCGTCCCGCTCCTCGTCGGCGGCTGGCCGGACTCGCCCGGGAGACCTGAAGCTGGCCCGCAGCCTGTCCAAATCCGACTCCGACCTGCTGGTGTCCCCGCCCAGCGAGGATGAGGCTGGGCTCGGCAGCCGCAGCGAGTCCGTTTCTAACTGCAGCGCCGCCAAGAGGAGACTGGAGAAATCGCCGTCCTTCACTTCGGAATGGGACGAGGTAAGAGCTCCCCTGCTGACGTGGAGAAAGCACTGCTGTGTAAAGAGGTTATGCTGGAGCTACGAGGCGAATGTAGACAACCAGTAAAGGAACCTTACTACATCAGTAGCTGAGCACACAGATCACATGGGTTATTGAGTTTGTGAGTAATTTATTAATCATCTATAAACGAGTTATTACACATTACTGTTTGTTTATGAAGTGGATGATCCGACTGGTAGTCACTGTATTGTGTATATTGGGGGGGGGGTGCTGCAGTGAGGTCATTGTGAAGCTCATATTGCTTCATTATGGGGCTTCATATTCACTTTTATACTGGTGTATCTCCTGCTCGTATTGGACACACACACAGGACTGCAGGACTGTGAGTCAGTACGGTTCTCAGTAATGAACAGCTGTATTGTTGCTGGGCGGTGGGCCGAGCGGGGCGGTACAAGCGGGGCGGTACGAGCGGGGGCGGGCGGTACGAGCGGGGCGGTACGAATGAAAGAATGAAAATGCTGCATTTATTAGAGAATCAACAACCCTCTCACGCTGTCTCTCACTGAACTGCTCTGAGTCATTGTGAGTGAGTGTAATTCAGTGTGGATCAATGTGAGTGAATGTGATTCAGTGTGGATCAGTGTGATTCAGTGTGAATGTAATTCAGTGTGATTCAGTGTGAGTGTAATTCAGTGTGATTCAGTGTGAGTGAGTGTGGATCAGTGTGATTCAGTGTGAGTGAGTGTAATTCAGTGTGATTCAGTGTGAGTGAGTGTAATTCAGTGTGATTCAGTGTGAGTGAGTGTGGATCAGTGTGATTCAGTGTGATTCAGTGTGAGTGAGTGTAATTCAGTGTGATTCAGTGTGAATGTAATTCAGTGTGATTCAGTGTGAGTGTAATTCAGTGTGATTCAGTGTGAGTGAGTGTGGATCAGTGTGATTCAGTGTGAGTGAGTGTGATTCAGTGTGGATCAGTGTGATTGTGTGAGTGTGGATGAGTGTGATTCAATGTGGATGAGTGTGATTCAATGTGGATGAGTGTGATTCAGTGTGGATGAGTGTGATTCAGTGTGGATGAGTGTGATTCAGTATGGATGAGTGTGAGTGTGGATCAGTGTGGATCAGTGTGGATCAGTGTGAGTGTGGATGAGTGTGATTCAGTGTGAGTGAGTGTGGATGAGTGTGGATCAGTGTGAGTGTGGATGAGTGTGATTCAGTGTGAATGAGTGTGGATGAGTGTGGATGAGTGTGGATGAGTGTGGATGAGTGTGGGTGAGTGTGGGTGAGTGTGGGTGAGTGTGGATGAGTGTGGATGAGTGTGGGTGAGTGTGGGTGAGTGTGGGTGAGTGTGGGTGAGTGTGGGTGAGTGTGGGTGAGTGTGATTCAGTGTGATTGAGTGTGGATCAGTGTGATTGAGTGTGGATCAGTGTGATTGAGTGTGGATCAGTGTGATTGAGTGTGAGTGAGTGTGGATCAGTGTGAGTGAGTATGGATGAGTGTGATTCAGTGTGAGTGAGTGTGGATGAGTGTGATTGAGTGTGGATCAGTGTGATTGAGTGTGGATCAGTGTGATTGAGTGTGGATGAGTGTGGATGAGTGTGATTCAGTGTGAGTGAGTGTGGATGAGTGTGATTGAGTGTGGATCAGTGTGAGTGAGTGTGGATCAGTGTGATTCAGTGTGAGTGAGTGTGGATGAGTGTGATTGAGTGTGGATCAGTGTGATTCAGTGTGAGTGAGTGTGGATGAGTGTGAGTGAGTGTGGATCAGTGTGAGTGAGTGTGAGTGAGTATGGATGAGTGTGTGTGAGTGTGTGTGAGTGAGTGTGAGTGAGTGTGAGTGAGTGAGTGAGTGTGAGTGAGTGAGTGAGTGTGAGTGAGTGAGTGTGAGTGAGTGAGTGTGAGTGAGTGTGGATGAGTGTGAGTGAGTGTGGATGAGTGTGATTGTGTGTGGATGAGTGTGAGTGAGTGTGGATCAGTGTGAGTGTGGATGAGTGTGATTGAGTGTGGATGAGTGTGATTGAGTGTGGATCAGTGTGATTCAGTGTGAGTGAGTATGGATGAGTGTGAGTGAGTATGGATGAGTATGGATGAGTGTGAGTGAGTGTGAGTGAGTGTGAGTGAGTGTGAGTGAGTGTGAGTGAGTGTGATTGAGTGTGATTGAGTGTGATTGAGTGTGATTGAGTGTGGATCAGTGTGAGTGAGTGTGGATGAGTGTGAGTGAGTGTGGATGAGTGTGATTGAGTGTGGATGAGTGTGATTGAGTGTGGATCAGTGTGATTCAGTGTGAGTGAGTATGGATGAGTGTGAGTGAGTATGGATGAGTATGGATGAGTATGGATGAGTATGGATGAGTGTGAGTGTGAGTGAGTGTGAGTGAGTGTGAGTGAGTGAGTGTGGATCAGTGTGGATCAGTGTGAGTATGGATGAGTGTGAGTGAGTGTGAGTGAGTGTGAGTGAGTGTGGATGAGTGTGGATGAGTGTGGATGAGTGTGGATGAGTGTGGATGAGTGTGGATGAGTGTGAGTGAGTGTGAGTGAGTGTGGATGAGTGTGGATGAGTGTGGATGAGTGTGGATGAGTGTGGGTGAGTGTGGGTGAGTGTGAGTGAGTGTGAGTGAGTGTGGATGAGTGTGGATGAGTGTGGATGAGTGTGGGTGAGTGTGAGTGAGTGTGAGTGAGTGTGGATCAGTGTGAGTGAGTGTGGATCAGTGTGGATGAGTGTGAGTATGGATGAGTGTGAGTGAGTGTGGATCAGTGTGGATGAGTGTGAGTGAGTGTGGATCAGTGTGAGTGAGTGTGGATCAGTGTGGATGAGTGTGAGTATGGATGAGTGTGAGTGAGTGTGGATCAGTGTGGATGAGTGTGAGTGAGTGTGGATCAGTGTGAGTGAGTGTGGATCAGTGTGGATGAGTGTGAGTATGGATGAGTGTGAGTGAGTGTGGATCAGTGTGGATGAGTGTGGATGAGTGTGAGTATGGATCAGTGTGAGTGAGTGTGGATCAGTGTGAGTGAGTGTGGATCAGTGTGGATGAGTGTGAGTATGGATGAGTGTGAGTGAGTGTGGATCAGTGTGGATCAGTGTGGATGAGTGTGGATGAGTGTGAGTATGGATGAGTGTGAGTGAGTGTGGATCAGTGTGGATGAGTGTGAGTGAGTGTGGATCAGTGTGAGTGAGTGTGGATCAGTGTGGATGAGTGTGAGTATGGATGAGTGTGAGTGAGTGTGGATCAGTGTGGATGAGTGTGGATGAGTGTGAGTATGGATGAGTGTGAGTGAGTGTGGATCAGTGTGAGTGAGTGTGGATCAGTGTGAGTGAGTGTGGATCAGTGTGGATGAGTGTGAGTATGGATGAGTGTGAGTGAGTGTGGATCAGTGTGGATCAGTGTGGATCAGTGTGGATGAGTGTGGATGAGTGTGAGTATGGATGAGTGTGAGTGAGTGAGTGTGAGTGAGTGTGAGTGAGTGTGGGTGAGTGTGGATGAGTGTGAGTGAGTGTGGATGAGTGTGGATGAGTGTGGATGAGTGTGGATGAGTGTGGGTGAGTGTGGGTGAGTGTGGGTGAGTGTGGGTGAGTGTGGGTGAGTGTGGGTGAGTGTGAGTGTGGATCAGTGTGAGTGAGTGTGGATCAGTGTGAGTGAGTGTGGATCAGTGTGATTCAGTGTGAGTGAGTGTGAGTGAGTGTGGGTGAGTGTGAGTGAGTGTGGATGAGTGTGGATGAGTGTGGATGAGTGTGTGTGAGTGAGTGTGAGTGAGTGTGAGTGTGAGTGAGTGTGATTCAGTGTGAGTGAGTGTGAGTGAGTGTGAGTGAGTGTGGATCAGTGTGAGTGAGTGTGATTCAGAGTGAGTGTGAGTGAGTGTGAGTGAGTGTGAGTGAGTGAGTGTGAGTGAGTGTGAGTGAGTGTGAGTGAGTGTGAGTGAGTGTGAGTGAGTGTGGATGAGTGTGAGTGAGTGTGGATGAGTGTGAGTGAGTGTGGATCAGTGTGAGTGAGTGTGAGTGAGTGTGAGTGAGTGTGAGTGAGTGTGAGTGAGTGTGAGTGAGTGTGAGTGAGTGTGAGTGAGTGTGAGTGAGTGTGAGTGAGTGTGGATGAGTGTGAGTGAGTGTGAGTGAGTGTGAATCATTGTGTGAATCAGAGTATATGTGAGTGTGAATCGGTGTCAGTACTGTCAGTGATGAACAGTAGGGGAGGGGCAAGGTTTATTTTATAGACACACCCACAGGCATTTGTGAGAATGTGTGTGCCCCCCGCAGTGCATGGTAATTAGAGTCCTAAGGAAGTCCTGTAACGCTCTGATTAACTCTTACTGATCTGAGGGCAGTCTGATTCTCTGGGTGTGTGCGGGTGTGTGTGTGTAATTCTGTGTTGTGCTGCTGCCCCCTTGTGGTGGATGTGAATCTCTGTCTCACACACACTTTGTTTAAAAAGTGATGAATGGGCTGTAGGCTGAATGGGTGGGGCTACACTGCTGTAGGCTGAATGGGTGGGGCTACACTGCTGTAGGCTGAATGGGCGTAGCTAAACTGCTGTAGGCTGAATGGGCGTAGCTAAACTGCTGTAGGCTGAATAGGCGTAGCTAAACTGCTGTAGGCTGAATGGGCGTAGCTAAACTGCTGTAGGCTGAATCGGTGGAGCTAGCCCAACTCTGAGAGTTGGTCATGGCTGGTCGGCCTGGGACCGCTTTGATTGACAGCATGGGTGGTGTGTGTCTGTGTGTGTGTGTTGTCTTGTCCACACACACACACACACACACACACACACACACACACACACACACAGTCAGACTGACTCTAATTTTCACACAGGGGGGAGATTAGACTTGCATGAGGGTCTTGGTGAATGTGTGTGTGTGGGGGGATTAGTTAGAGTGTGTGTGTGTGTGTGTATGGAGTGAGGGAGGACGAGCGAGTGCAGCAGCAGAGTGAGAGCAGACGGATAGTGAGACAGAAGGCAGGTGGAGGAGTGCTCTCACTCTGCTCCTCGCTCCTCATGGCCTCCACCAGGTCTGCGTTTGTGAGTATTCCTCTCTTTCATTTGTTTTGGGAATTTGGGCGGAATTCCCACTCCCCACTCTGTCTGTTCAGACTCCTTTCCCAGGCTCTGAGGGTCCTTTTGGGGATGCTTGTGGTCTGTGTGTACTGTCATTAAAGCGATAGTTCAGTTAGCAGTCAGCGTACCTTTAAATGTAGGCAGTTTTTGGAATTGTCCAAAAAAGGTGGACCTTAAATGGTGCAGCAGTTACATTCTGGCGTCTCTGCTGCACCATTTAAGGTGGAACGGACAATTCCGGAAAAGTAGTTGCATTAGTATCAAACTATCGCTTTAACAGCATCTGTGATCTCAGCTTTTGTGCTTTTGTTCTCGCCTCCTTTCACTGCTTGCCTCTTTTTGTCATTTTTCTGAATAGCCTCTCTCTCTCTTACTCATTCTCTATGTCGCCCGCCCCCTGCGATGCTATTCATACTGGTGGGTGTTTTCTTTCTTACACCCCTCGAGGACGGGCACAGAGAGAGCGAGTGTGCATACTTTAAAAAGTGAATCTGATCAAATATATACATACATATACAATATATTATTAATATATGTATTTATCTCGGTTATCGAATATATATTAGGATTGCACCAATCCGTCTTTTTCAGTTCCGATTGCGATAAACTTTGCATATCGGTCGATACCCGATACAGTCCGATACCATTGCTGAATTAATAAACCGTATACCTCACCATGTGAGATTAAGATACTTAAGGCATCAGGATTGACTTCAGCATTACTTTATATAATAATAATAAAAATAATAATAAAAATACTAATAAATTGACATTTGTCATTTATTTATTTGCATTTTTAGTGCTGTTAATCAATTAGTTGATTAAGTAATTGATTTAATTTATGCATTTATTCGCAGTTAATCAGGATGTTTGTAGTGTGGTAGGTCACGATTGATCAGTCTGGAGCCGAATTGCGATACTTACTGTAGTTTGTCATGAAGAATCGTGTTAATTAGTGTGTTTATCTGCAGTTAATCTCAGTGATAATTGCATTATTCAGCGTAGTTAATAATTGTCTAATTGCAATTTCTGATGTTATTTAATGTTTGATCTTTTTTTTTAGTTGTTTACAATATTTTTGTAGTAAATTGTAATTAGTTGTTATTTTTGTAGCTAATTATGATTAATCAGTTTGTTTTGTAATGTAATTTATTGCAGATGGTCTCGTTAGTTTTTTTTTTTGTTTAATTAGTGCTGAATGGGCGGGGCTAAACTGTCATGTCGTTTATATTATTGACAGTTGGTAGCACGCGTCCACAAACTTCCTTTTTCGTATGCATTGAGAACCCTAACCCCCACCCCTCTGTGCACCCCCACTGCTGTGCTGCTCTTCAGCTGTTGACCTTTGACCCCTGTGGGTGACCTCAGCCCTCTGTGTTGTGTGAGCTGTATTCGTGTGGGGAGTCGTCACAGCTGAGGCGGCAGCCCCGATCAATAACCTGATCTGCCGCTGAGACGGCGCTCTCCTCTCTGGGTAGGGCAGCATGTCGGGGTTCTGCCGTTTAGTACTGCTGTCCGAAATGTACTCTCCATAGACGCAGTGAGGTTCTAGATCACAGCCAGCAGAGTGCTTCTGTGGTGCTTTAGGGTTCCATTGCAACCACATAGCGACCGCTTAGCAACACCTCAGCAAACAAGCAGCATCACCCTAGCAACCACCCAAACACATAGATCTGGTCTGGGAAGGTGGAGCCAGGGGATCAGCAGGAGGTTCTGGAAAACAGAAGAAGATAGTGGGGAACACTGCGAGATCACGGTCAGCGGAGTGGAACCCTATGATAGGATATCGTAGAAACCACCTGACAACATCATTTCAACCGTCTGGTACACCATAGAAACTGCGTAGTAACTACTTGGGATACCATAGCAACCATTTAGCAACATCATAGCAACCACCTGGTACTCCATAGAAGACACACATTAACCACTTGTGATGCCACAGCAGTGCTAATGTTAGTACTTCAGCTCACTGCTCTCACTCTCCTGAGGCTGAATGCAAACACATCCTCCTCACAGCAATGTTCCAACATCTAGTGTGAAGTCTTCCCAGATGAGTAGATGATGTTCT
>NC_132891.1:575312-590312 GCF_030463535.1 Salminus brasiliensis
ACTGGATATTTATGTTATTAGAGCTTCATACTGGATATTAATGATATTAGAACTTCATACTGGATATTAATGTTATTAGAGCTTCATACTGGATATTAATGTTATTAGAGCTTCATACTGGATATTTATGTTATTAGAGCTTCATACTGGATATTAATGATATTAGAACTTCATACTGGATATTAATGTTATTAGAGCTTCATACTGGATATTAATGTTATTAGAACTTCATTCTGGATATTAATGATATTAGAACTTCATACTGGATATTAATGTTATTAGAGCTTCATACTGGATATTAATGTTATTAGAGCTTCATACTGGATATTAATGTTATTAGAGCTTCATACTGGATATTAATGATAGAACTTCATACTGGATATTAATGTTATTAGAGCTTCATACTGGATATTAATGTTATTAGAACTTCATACTGGATATTAATGTTATTAGAGCTTCATACTGGATATTAATGTTATTAGAGCTTCATACTGGATATTAATGTTATTAGAGCTTCATACTGGATATTAATGATAGAACTTCATACTGGATATTAATGTTATTAGAACTTCATACTGGATATTAATGCTATTAGAGCTTCATACTGGATATTAATGTTATTAGAACTTCATACTGGATATTAATGATATTAGAACTTCATTCTGGATATTAATGTTATTAGAACTTCATACTGGATATTAATGTTATTAGAGCTTCATACTGGATATTTATGTTATTAGAGCTTCATACTGGATATTAATGATATTAGAACTTCATACTGGATATTAATGTTATTAGAGCTTCATACTGGATATTAATGTTATTAGAACTTCATTCTGGATATTAATGTTATTAGAACTTCATTCTGGATATTAATGTTATTAGAACTTCATACTGGATATTAATGTTATTAGAGCTTCATACTGGATATTAATGATATTAGAGCTTCATACTGGATATTAATGATATTAGAGCTTCATACTGGATATTTATGTTATTAGAACTTCATTCTGGATATTAATGTTATTAGAACTTCATACTGGATATTAATGTTATTAGAACTTCATACTGGATATTAATGATATTAGAGCTTCATACTGGATATTAATGATATCAGAGCTTCATACTGGATGTTGGTGTTGGTTGTAGGGCAGTAGGAGAGTGTGTGTAAGTGAGTCAGTGCTGTAGGTGGTGTTTCAGTAATTTCCAGACAGACTGTCTTTATTCTCCTAACAGAACCACTGTATTATCAAAACTCGACCCTCAGATCTCTCTAACTCTCCCTCTGCCCCCCCCCTCTCTCTCTCTATTTCTGGATCTCTGTTTCTTTTAAATCCATATTCGTGTGTCTGGGATTAACTCTAGGGAGAAATGAAGGCTTCAAAGAGACGCAGACTTGTCTCTGTCTGGAGCTCCAGACGGGCTGTAGGTGTTAATTGGGTGTAGCCGGAGCTCTGATTCCTCTCTGTTTGGCGCTCTGTCTGATTGACCAGGTCTTCATCGTTAGATTATTTGTGAAATCTCAGGATAAAAAGATCAAGTGTTGGATCAGCTCGGCCGTGGAGTTCTCACTGTGGTCCTGTTTGAAGTGACGGATCATCAATATCAGACTCCTCTGTGTTCAGGAACATCTAATAGTCTTCATCAGGTGTTTATATGTGGCTCTGTGTGACTCACTGTTGAGGTTCCTCTATACGAGCGTCAAGGAATGTTGGAGTTCCTGGAGGAGGCTCTAGGTTCTAAGTCAGAGGTTCTTCATGGAACTGCTCTTTTTATTTTATGAGGTGAAACTGGTTGAGTAGGGTTTGGATCAGAACCAGGGCTGGGTTTAGGAGCAGGCTGACGGTTGGGTTTAAGTCATGGGTTTGATTTTAAGGTGAGGACCAGGTGTGGGGTTGGGGGTAATTAAGGTATTTAGAGGTATGTAGTAAGTAAGTGAAGGTAAGTAAGGTGTCCACAGAGCTTCTGAGCTGCACTGTCCGTAACCCTGGCTTAGCTTTTTTATTTTTTTACAGATGAAAGTTCTGATAGGGATCTGTTTTAAAAGTCGATTTTCTCCCAGCAGAGACAGACCCGTATCTCCATCGCTCCCCGGAGACCCAAATCTTCTCACAGTGTAAGACTCCTTGTTAAACCGCCTGCCTCCTCCGCCGTGCGCTTCCTCCTGCCTGTGTTGTGGGGCTGTATGGCTTTATGAGCATGTCTGGGTGGAGGGTTTTGGTTGAGCTCGGCGTGTTCGAGGACTGTTGGTGTTTTTATTTTTGTCTCAGACCTGGAACGTCCTTAAACGGGTGTCGGTACTTTTCGGTTTCTGCTGCCTCATCTTGTCTTTGCCCTTTCGGAGTAGAGCCGCCAGCTGGTGGTTGTGCTTCTGTGCTTCTGTTTTCGCTTAGCTAAGCAACTTAAGCTTTCCTCTCTCCAGTCTTTCAGTCTCCTGTTATCCCCACAGCACCACCACCCCCCGCCCAGCCGCTGCAGTCCCGTACCTCAGTCTGGTCTGTCCCAGGAACTCGTAGCTTCTGCAGGTTCACAGAGTTTCTTTCAGGACTAATTAGGGGTGGTAGAGAGTCACGCTCCAATAAACTGGGGTTTGAAGCCTGATCTTCATCGTCGTCCGTTATGTAACGGGTCCGGTCCAGTCGGGCGGTGATGTAATGGCGTCTGACTACAGAACGGCGTTAATAACGGTGTCTCGTCGAGTACTTCAGACTTCTACACACAGAGATCCTGAGGTGTGCTCAGGGGAGCATCCCCTCTCTTCTGTCTGGCGGATGGTGGATATTGTTGCTACACTTTGTGGACAAAAGTATTGGGACGCACCTCTTAATCACTGAATTCAGGTGTCTGATTCAGTCTCATTCAGCCACAGCTGTATAAACTCCAGCCTCTAGCCCTGCAGTCTGTCTTTCCTCCACACATCAGTGAAAGAACAGGAGGTTCTGAAGAGCTCACTGAACTCCAGCGTGGTTCTGTATGTAATAGGAGACACCGCTGCACCACCAACTACAAGTCAGCTGGTGAAATCTCCTCCCTCCTAGATCTTAAAAGGTAAAGGTGCACGTATTTGTCACTGTACAGTGTACACTGCGAAACGTGTCCTCTGCATTTACCCCATCTGGGGGATAACACACACACACACTAGTGAACTAGAGGCAGTGAGCACACACACACACACCCAGAGCGGTGGGCAGCCAACTCCAGCGCCCGGGGAGCAGAGAGGGTAAAGGGTCTTGCTCAAGGGCCCAACAGTGGCAGCGTGCAGAGCCCGGGAATCGAACCCACAACCCTGTTATCGACAGCCCGGCGCTCTAACCGCTGAGCACCACTGCCCGCTCTTCCTCCATCAGCTGTGAGTGGTATTGTTATTGAACAGTGGAAGAGTTTAGGAGGAACAGGTCAGAGAGCCGTCACACTGACCTTCACTCAGCAGAGAGAATGGGGAGATATCCGGTGATGAGAGGTACTGTAGATGATCGGCTAAATCAGGAGAAATCACCACTCAGCCGCTTCGGTTTCCTTTTTTTAATGGATCATTTGAAGTAATCTTGATTCTGGCTGGTTCTTGATGATCCTGATTGGGACAGAGAGTGTTTTGGGAGTTTCCTCTTTTACAGGAAGTTTCAGGGAATCGTATTTTATGTCTCTGCAGTTTGACCACATCAGTGCTTTTCTCCCTCGCATCTCAAATTACCTTCCACTTTTCCCCAAAACCCAGAGCTCTGTCCTTCCCAGGCAGGAGGAAGGTTCCTGACCACTGCTGGTCAAGTCATAATGTGTCTGTGTAGTGATTTTGAGAACTGTACGTAGATCCACTCCCGAACCCCTAGTGAGCAAAGCAAGCATGATTACCATGCAACATTACCATGGCCTGAACCTGAATCTGCTGTTAAACCAACACCATCAGAACCGACCCACCACTCAACCACTAGTGTGAGGGTAGAGTATTAAATACTTCACAGTAATGTAAGAATTAGTATTTATTGTTTTTGTTTGTTATTGTGCTGAATGGTGCTGTTTATTAATGTATAAAGACTTCTATTTTCATAAAGTAGATGTAAATCAAAGGTATAAAAAATATATACATGGGTCCAGGAACCACATCTGGTCCACTTCTGGGCCGTCATTTTAAGGGGTATGTGGGCCACTAGTAAATTCCAAATGTGGTCCAGCTTCAGGCCACATTAATGCTGCTGTCTGAAAGAGTCCCACAGATGTGTACTTTGACTTGATCTGGATGGTAGAACCTGGTCTCCATCCTGTCCATTAGCAGGAGGAGACAGACAGACAGTTGGAGGGTCCTGCAGGTTCGGGGCTCCAGCTGCTGTTCCAGGTTAAGAACTGGGTTGGGAGCTGGCAGTGGTTCTGCTGGTTAGTCCGTAACAACACAGACAATTAATTAAATTAATTCTGATGGTGGATATTGTTGAGATTTCTACTCTATATGGACAAAAGTATTGGGACGCCCCTCTTAATCACTGAATTCAGGTGTCTGATTCAGACCCATACAGCTACAGGTGTCTCAAATCCAGCTTCTAGTCCTGCAGTCTGTCTTTCCTCCACACATCAGTGAAAGAACTGGAGGTTCTGAAGAGCTCACTGAACTCCAGCGTGGTTCTGTATGTAATAGGAGACACCGCTGCACCAACTACAACAAGTCAGCTGGTGAAATCTCCTCCCTCCTAGATCTTCCTCCATCAGCTGTGAGTGGTGTTATTATTGAACAGTGGAAGAGTTTAGGAGGAACAGCTCACAGAGAGCAGCTCAGCCACCGAGTGTCTGTCAGACCACGTAAAGTTACAGAGCGGGGTCAGGGCCGAGTGCTGAGCTCAGAGCAGAGTGCAGAAAAGCCTCCAACTGACTCAGTAACTGCAGCAGAGCTCCAGACCTGCTGCTGCTGCTGGTAGAGCTGCTGGTAAAGGGAGACCAGTGCCTGTGGGGTGTCATAGTACTTTTGTCCATACAGTGTGTTTGTGCGTTTGGCATGGCTGTCTGTGAGTAAAGGGTTTTGTAGATCAGTGTCGCAACAATGAAAAAACCTCTCTCTCCCAGCGCTCCGTCACTGTCCCTCCGCCTCTGCCTCGTGCTGATGGATAGGTTTCCTGCCGATGTTTTCCGAATTCAAACAGTCAGATAAATCATGGCCTCCTCTCTGTTCTCTCTCTGTCCAGTCTGGATTCAGGAACTTGAGAAGTGGCCATGACCAGCTTGCTAACCCTTGCTTCATTAGAAAGCTTCCAGAGCTCACCTTCAGTGTATTTTCCTCTGGGTTCTTCCTCAACAGCCTTTTTCCGTCTCGCTCTTTCAGATTGAGAAGATCATGACGTTAATTGGGGCTGGCATTGACTTCTCCAAAGACCAGGAGAGCACTTCAGGTAGGTTCTGCTGCTAATTCTTATTACATTTACATTTACAGCGTTTATCAGACGCTCTTCTCCAGAGTTCTTACAGAAGAGCTTCGCTGTTTACTGAAGAAGAAGCTCAGCTAGTTTAAATAGACTAAAATCCAGATCCTCTAATCTTAGACTCTACTAAACACAAGTCAATATGGAGACCATAATACTCTACTCTTCACCCAAGTCCTCTCAGAAGAGGAGGGTCTTCAGTCTGGGTTTGAGGACAGCGAGCGTTGGACTCAGTGCTGTTCGGACACCCAGGGGAAGTTCGTTCCTCCACTTCGGTGCAGGACAGTAAAAAGTCTGGACGCTCGTCTTCCGTGGATCTTGAAGGATGGTGGGTCGAGCCGAGCCGGACTTGAAGCTGGAAGGGCTCTTGGTGCAGATCGGCTTCTCGAATTCTCTACTAGTTTGAACCAGCTTTATATGCGTTATCCCCCAAACACCCCTCCACCCCCCGGACCTGTAAGTGGGGATTGTTTGACATTCCTCAGAAACAGAACTGTAAGAATGATGTTGTTTAACTTCTTTAAGAATCAGTGTAATTAACCATCAGGAAAAGCCGTTTCTCCGCTGCATTTCTCTGGTGAAGCATTCATTGCTTTAAAGAAACCTCCAGACATCCGTTCTGACTTCTCCGCTGTGAGCTGATGGGGTCGTTAGTACTCAGTGTGCTCTCTAATGTGATCATTTAAACCTAATAAAAACAGAACTCCGCTTTTGCTAATCCTGAACTCTGGGAACTTTCCATCACTTCAAATGAGCTAATAAAGATCTCAGCACTGCCAGGCTGGCTTTAATCACCAGCCCTGTTGTAATAAGGATGCCTCGGTTTTATTAAGCAGGCAGGGTGTTCAGTGTAATGGATATTCTCTGACACGGTTATTGTTCACACTGCCTGACGTTACAGTACACAGTCTTTAGCTTCAGTCTCCTGACAGAGCTGCTGGTTCCCTTTAGGCGTGTTGGGTCTGTATGGCTGTAGCTTCTCTATGAAATGAGTGAGATGAGTGAATATCTAAAGGCTGGCAGAGACCAGAGGATCATAAACCGCTCGAGTCCAAATCTGAATGTTTACAAACATGCAGGATGGCAGAACCTCCAGATCAGTACTTCACATTCAGATACAGAAACCCTGGATGACCACATAACTCCTGGATACCCACAGGACTCCTGGGTACACACACTAGCCCTGGATACACACCGAAGTCCCGGATACCCACAGAAGTCCGGGATACCCACAGAAGTCCCGGATACCCACAGGAACCCTGGATACCCACAGGAACCCTGGATACCCACAGGAACCCTGGATACCACAGGAACCCTGGATACACACAGGAACCCTGGATACCACAGGAACCCTGGATACACACAGGAACCCTGGATACACACAGGAACCCTGGATACACACAGGAACCCTGGATACACACAGGAACCCTGGATACACACAGGAACCCTGGATACCACAGGAGCCCTGGATACACACAGTAGCCCTGGATACACACAGGAACCCTGGTGAAGATCAGACCAGGTAAACTGTTGGTGTGTTTGGGGCTGTGATGCTGAGTGAACTCCTCTACTGAACAGATCAGCTTTAGGTGTTTCTGGTGTTTCAGCTTCCAGAAGCAGTAGAGCTGCAGTAGAGCTGAACCCAGTGAGGGGAGGTGATCAACCCCAGCCTGATCAGGAGGGTCTAGTTTATCAGACTGAGAGTATTTAGAGCTGCTCACCGTCTCAGAGCTCAGTATTTACTCTCTGAACCACCGAGAGGTTCTGATTGCAGGATTACAGAACCCCGCTGTATCAGTGCAGTGTATCGGTATTGTGATGGAACTCTTTTGGAGCGGGCCTGTCCAGTCTGTGGCTTTAAGCAGAGAATGAGTTGGAGCTGTGTGATCTGACGTGATGAAGGACAGGGAGACCCTGGAGAGTTAAATCAATGCATGCTGAGACGTTTCGCCCTGGTGATGGATGACCTTGGTTAGTGGGGGAACTGGTGTGTTAGCAGCTGCAGTAATAGACTGTGAGGGAAGGTCTTACTAAGGCAGCCCGGCTGGAGGAAAGGACTGTAAGTCTGCCAATGATGATCATTGAGCTTGAATATACTTGATATTAGGTTGGTGATCAGAGATGGAGCATTTTCAGTCCTTCTAGGTCTGTCTCCATATCTGGCAGATACGAGATGATGGCAGTGGGGTCTCTGTTGGGTGTGTTCTAGACGGTTGTTGTTTTTTTCCCCCTCATTGTACCAAACTCCATGACTTTTGTGTAGCATCACACCGCAGACTGCCTGCAGACTGCCCTTCTTACACGGGACGCACATTAGCGCTGCCGCCCGCTGCACACAGCCAGTGTAAACGTCTGCACTGATTAGCGTAGGAACGCTCTGCTGGGTTACCACGTCTGCTGTAAATGGCCTTTAACCAGACGATGACTTTGCATTTGCTACAGCTGGATCAATACCACTCCAGTGGAGGACCGCGAGTGGTCCGCACGAAGCATCCCTCCACCGTGCGCTATTGCTTTCATCCTAATGAGTCTGGATGGAGGTCACCTGCTCTCAGCTTCAGTTCAGTTCTGAGTTCTGTCTGATTCTACTGGGCTTTTGACCCAGTTTTGATTTGTTCCCTCTGCCTCGACCCAGCCAAAGAGCCCTTCTTCCCTCCGTCCCACAGACACCCAATGCCTATGACCTCATTTCCGGTTTCCTTAAGGCGCTCTAGTTGGAGACATGCTCTCGTCTCCGAGGGTCTGTCTTGTCCCCCTGCTGCTCTGGACGGCGATGTTAACAGTGTGTTGCCGTGTTCTGTCATCTCCGTACCTGTGGGTTCTAGGGTGGGTACTTCTAGGGTGGGCTAATGCAGTCTTTTGTAGGCCTGTCTCGATAATTACGTTATTGATCCGGATATTGCATATACTTTATCCAGTGGTTCTGTTCTCTTGTTTGGAAGAGTGAGTCCAGATTCCAGCTCCAGTGTGGGAAGGGTTAGGGTCATCAGTGTGAACGGGCCGATACGCCAGCTCTGTTTTTATTTTATTCGTGTTTTAATTATTTATTTATAATATTTTTATTTTACGTCTGAATAGTCTTGATTGTCATCAGTTCACTGTTCTTTAAAAGGCTGTAACTGCATTATTACGCTTTTGTATTATGATTATTATTATTATTATTATTATGATCAAGTCTTAAAGTGGCAGTAATATCGTTTATCACAGTCATTTCTGGGACAGTTCATTGTCTTAATAAGTAGTTATGGTGACGAGTCCAGTCTTTGGTTTAGTTTAATTGCAGTTGATGTTTGTTTTGAGGTAAATATGATAATGAGCAGTATTTATCTGGTCTGCTGGAGTTGGCGCTCACTGAGAGGTTTGCAGTGAGGGTTTCTGGGATTTATAAGCTGGGCAGTTGTGGAAGTCGGTGTGAAAACGAACTGATTAACGTTTGGTGTCAGGTTATTAATTACAGTTGTTTCGGAGTTTAACACTCACTAGCGGTCACACCTCTGAACTCCAGCTGTCCGCCCAAACCCGGCGTGTCGTTACTGAAACGAGCCGCTTTCCTCTGTTAAACCCTGGTTGGTGTTTGTGTGAAGTTTGGCAGTCCTGCTGCAACACTTCGGCAGCTTCTGCTGTGGTTTGCAGTGGTGTGTTTGGAGAAGGGTACTGAAATATTAATGTGTGTGTGTGTGTGTGTGTGTGTGTGTGTGTGTTGGGGGATGAATTGGTTTGCCCTGCAGCATAGTAATCAGCCTGTAGGGGGGTGTGTGTGTGTGTGTGTGTGTGTGTATGCTCTTCTATAGATTGTCAGTGATGATAGAAACCCCCACGGCGGTTCTGTTGACTGTGACAGCGGTGGCTGTTTATTCCTGAGATCATGTAGAGATCTGTCCACAGAGTCCCGACCTCTCCATGCTTACAGGATAAGTACGAGAGGGAGAGGGAGGTGGGGAGAGGGAGAGGGAGGTGGGGAGGGGGTATAAAAAGGCAGAGCGTCAGGATTTGTTGAGTGGAACGATAGCTTGATTCCTGAGACAATGAACACCAGCCCTGCGGTTCCTCTGAAGGGGAAAGAGGGAGGGAGGGAGGGAGGGAGGGGACAGGGAGGGAGAGGGAGGAGAGAGGCAGCGGAGGATGGGCGAATGAGAGCGCCGGGGAAGGAGACGGAGCAGAAGGCTGCAGAGCGGAATTGACCGGAGCACGGCAGCTTTGGCATCCTCGGGATTACACATGGTGACGGCTGCTGCTCGCTGAACGCTGTGACGGAGGCTGGAGCGGTGGTCCGGAATAGAGATTAAGTTTAGCTCAAATTCAGAAGGAGACGCTTCTCCCAATCACCTCCTGCTCGGAGTAACTGCACCGCAAAGCCTGGATCAGAGGGTGGGATTCGCTTGTTCCAGTGTGCTGACTTTTCTCTGAATTTCTAGAGTCCCCCCCCCAAAACCCCCCATCCCCACCCCCCGGAGCTGAAGCCTTGCGATCCGATGGGAGACGAAAACTAAGTTAGTGCCGGGTTGGTCCCCCGCTCAGGGAGTTTCTAACCCTGATCAGAGGAGGCTGGAGGTGAGCTGGTGTTTATGCTTTCCGCAGCCGAGTTATCAACTTTGATTGTAACAGGGTTTGACAAAAGGCCTGTGTAATTGGTGCTGCACCCCAGTGCCAGATAGCAGCCGTGCCGAGCCGTGGGAACCGTCCCAGCTCTCTTCGCTGGTCGCTGTGTTATCAAGCAGCTTAGGCACCTTTTGATCATGAGCAGTGCTGAGCAAATTTGGCAAATGCAAGTCATGCAAGCCGAGCTACTTTAAGCTCCCAGCAGAGACTGAATCAGGATCCTGTCGGCGCGCACTTAGGATGAGGAGGACTGGCAGCCCATTAGGTTTCAGAGTTTCCAGGATGCTGTTAAGAAGCTCGCGCTTATCTGGCGCGACTCTGAGAGGCTGCTGGCTTTTATGTCGTATAATCAGCATTTAATTAGCTGCTATAAACCGGATGTAAATTGCTGCTCGGGGTGCGTGGCCTTCGTTCGCTGGGATCTGCGCAGACGGCTGCTCTGATTCGCCTGCAGGACTTTGAGAGGGGGGGTGACGTGGGTCTTGTTGTTGGCCTCCTGACCTGTTCTCTGGTTTCTCAAAAAAGCTCCGCAGGCTCGGGAGAGACCCACCTCCAGCTCGCTGTTGTTTATTTCCTCGTTTGTTCGTCCGCTGAGGCCTCTTCTCATTAAGGAACGCGGTCGATTTGAGCGCGCGGGAGCGTGGATCTGCAAGCTTGCTCTTTCAGGAAGAAGCCGACGTCTTGATTTTGAGCAGGCGGGTTTTTGCAGGCTGCCGTGTGGCTCCGGCGGAGGTTTGCCGTGTTCTGAACGGACTGTGGAACCGATAACCTGCTCGATCCTGCAGTAGAAAGCCGAAATAACGAGGATCTGCAAGCTTCCTCTTCCGGAAACACGGATTCTGTAGAGGAGCTGTTCCTGATTCCGCTGTGTAGAGGAGCTGTTCCTGATTCCGCTGTGTGGAACTGTAAACCTCTGGCCTGCAGCACTGTGCCGAGTCCAGCACCAACCTGGACTTTTCTAGGAGGAACTTTTGTAGACTGCTTAACCTTTTCTGGTGCAACTTGAATAGATGTGTCTGAGCATTTGGACCGGATCTCTTGGATGGACTAGTCTTGCCTTAATCTGAAACTGATAACTGAGCCAAACTGGACTGGAACGCCTGATCTCCAAGAACCACGAGTGAACCCTGACCCCCCCCCCAGACTTAACAAACGCTAAAACCCGAGTGTGTGATGACGCCCTGCTCCGCTTTTCCTGCTCTTGGACACTTTCTGACACCAATGACCATCTGACCATCAAACCCAGAACCTCCCCTGTAACCCCCGACCCATACTTGACCAGTTTTTTTCTTGTGTGCATCTCGGGCCGCGCTGTGCCCCTCTCTCGACCGGGACACTGTCTCCCCTGCCCTCCTGGTGCTTATGCTCCCGGCACTGCTGGCCGAGGATGATGTGGCAGTGCCACATGTCGTCCTCAGGGTGTCGATGTTACCGACTGCGGGGTTTTTCCCTGCTGAAGCGTTTTCCTCTGTCAGCAGGTGGGGTCAGCCGGCTCCTGGACCAACCGGTGGGTGACTGGCTGGAGCATGTGGGTCTGCCGCAGTACGAGAGCAAGCTGCTGCTGAACGGCTTCGACGACCTGCGCTTCATGGTGAGTGACTGACCAACACACACGTGCAGAGAGCTGATCAGTATTTCAGTAGATCAGTATGTGATCCAAGCACTGTACTAATGCATGCACAGGTGTACAGGACTCATGCGCAGGTGCGTAATGCGCATGCGCAGGTGTATAATGTGCAGGTGTGTAATACGCATGGGCAGGTGTATAATGTGCAGGTGTATAATACGCATGGGCAGGTGTATAATGGGCAGGTGTATAATACGCATGCACAGGTATATAATGTGCAGGTTTATAATACGCATGCACAGGTATATAATGTGCAGGTGTATAATATGCATGCACAGGTGTATAATGGGCAGGTGTATAATACGCATGCACAGGTGTATAATGTGCAGGTGTACAGGGCGCATGTGCAGGTGTGTAATACGCATGCGCAGGTATATAATGTGCAGGTGTGTAATACGCATGGGCAGGTGTATAATGGGAAGGTGTATAATACGCATGCACAGGTGTATAATGGGCAGGTGTATAATACGCATGCACAGGTGTATAATGGGCAGGTGTATAATACGCATGCGCAGGTGTATAATGGGCAGGTGTATAATACGCATGCGCAGGTATATAATGTGCAGGTGTATAATATGCATGCACAGGTGTATAATGGGCAGGTGTATAATACGCATGCACAGGTGTATAATGTGCAGGTGTACAGGGCGCATGTGCAGGTGTGTAATACGCATGCGCAGGTATATAATGTGCAGGTGTGTAATACGCATGGGCAGGTGTATAATGGGAAGGTGTATAATACGCATGCACAGGTGTATAATGGGCAGGTGTATAATACGCATGCACAGGTGTATAATGTGCAGGTGTACAGGGCGCATGTGCAGGTGTGTAATACGCATGCGCAGGTGTATAATGTGCAGGTGTACAGGGCGCATGTGCAGGTGTGTAATACGCATGCGCAGGTGTATAATGTGCAGGTGTATAATACGCATGCACAGGTGTATAATGTGCAGGTGTGTAATACGCATGCGCAGGTGTATAATGTGCAGGTGTGTAATACGCATGCGCAGGTATATAATGGGCAGGTGTGTAATACGCATGGGCAGGTGTATAATGTGCAGGTGTGTAATACGCATGCGCAGGTGTATAATGTGCAGGTGTGTAATACGCATGCACAGGTGTATAATGTGCAGGTGTATAATACGCATGCGCAGGTGTATAATGTGCAGGTGTGTAATACGCATGCACAGGTGTATAATGTGCAGGTGTATAATACGCATGCACAGGTGTATAATGGGCAGGTGTATAATACGCATGCACAGGTGTATAATGTGCAGGTGTACAGGGCGCATGTGCAGGTGTGTAATACGCATGCGCAGGTATATAATGTGCAGGTGTGTAATACGCATGGGCAGGTGTATAATGGGAAGGTGTATAATACGCATGCGCAGGTATATAATGTGCAGGTGTATAATATGCATGCACAGGTGTATAATGGGCAGGTGTATAATACGCATGCACAGGTGTATAATGTGCAGGTGTACAGGGCGCATGTGCAGGTGTGTAATACGCATGCGCAGGTGTATAATGTGCAGGTGTACAGGGCGCATGTGCAGGTGTGTAATACGCATGCGCAGGTGTATAATGTGCAGGTGTATAATACGCATGCACAGGTGTATAATGTGCAGGTGTGTAATACGCATGCGCAGGTGTATAATGTGCAGGTGTGTAATACGCATGCGCAGGTATATAATGGGCAGGTGTGTAATACGCATGGGCAGGTGTATAATGTGCAGGTGTGTAATACGCATGCGCAGGTGTATAATGTGCAGGTGTGTAATACGCATGCACAGGTGTATAATGTGCAGGTGTATAATACGCATGCGCAGGTGTATAATGTGCAGGTGTGTAATACGCATGCACAGGTGTATAATGTGCAGGTGTATAATACGCATGCACAGGTGTATAATGGGCAGGTGTGTAATACGCATGCGCAGGTGTACAGGGCGCATGTGTACAAATGCACAATAAACGAGTTGAAAGGGGGAAATTTAATATTTAATCATTTTAAATAAACCATTTTTTTCAAGAAAATCAACCAGTATTAAATTATTAAGAGAGGAAAATATTCTATTAAAATATATATATTAACTTATCAAACTAAAACACAGATAAATTAATATAAAACACAATAACACCTTATATAAATAAAAAAGAGATAACAAATGTTTTACAAAATGTTTAAAAATTAAAATGTTACAGTAATTATTAATTTAAAAAGGTTACAAAAAATCGAGTGAGTAAACTAAAATTATAAGAATAAAAAAAAGATGCTGGTCACTGGTTTATGTGACTCACTTATTATGGGATGGTATTTTGGGAGGTGTTACCCTGAGCGTCTCAGATGTAGCAGACAGATGTTCTCCGTCCTGTACTTGCTCTGATATCTGCTCGGCTCCGCAGCGGCTCTCCTCATTAGGTTGTGTGATCTCGGCCCTCCGCTTTGATTCTGCTCTACATTTTAACGAGGCTGCTTCTCCCGCGCCGGAGCCTCCGCCACTCGCAGCGCTCGCTCTTGATGTATATTAGATGTAGCATGAATGAATGATCCACTCTGCAGCTGTGGGGTTACGAACCGTACACACAGCCTCGCCTCGCCTCCGCACTCCTCTGAGTCTAAATTCACCTGTCGACTCGCGGTAAAGAGGAGCTGCGGCTGAACGGAGGCTGAAGCTTTTTCTAATTCTCTGTTCCACCTTAAATGGAGCAGCAGTTACTGTCAGGCCTGCGGCTACTGCTGCTGTATTAGCTGCAGCGTTTAAGGTGGAGCACCTGTAGCAGATACTGTGGCTAGCAGCTATTATATGTATTGTCTGAATCTCCTCTTGGTGGCGTAATAGAGCATCGTTTAGAAGCAGATCAGCCCACAGTGAGAGCTAGCCAGGCTAAAGTACAGCTTCCAAACATGGTGGAGGTAGGCTTTGAGGTTCTGGTGGGTCTGATAAATCCAGGGTGGGGGTTCTGAGCAGAAGGGTGGTCCAGCAGAAGGTGAATCAGCCCATCAACCTTAATGAGACCTATTAGCCGTGCTGTGTGTTTATCCTGAGTGCTAATGTAGATTGATGTTTGGGGATGAAGCGCTCATCTGGCCCGGCGAGGGTCTGGCTGCGTTTAAAATGACTCCCCCCGGCTCGCTCGGAGGTGGGGCTGAGCCCCGCCCACCTGCAGTGCAAGAGTAATGAGCGTGAGGCTGAAGCTTCTGTTGGTGTGACCTTGTGTACACAGACATCAGCCTTAGCCTTCCACTGGAGCTAATGAGACCTTTACACCATCATTTAGCATAATGCTAACTGCATTGATTAATTATCACCAGCGAACAGTCCGCTCCACCTGACGTAGGGAATACATTCTGGCACCTCATTTAAGGTGGAG